>NC_137928.1:27185727-27208227 GCF_963457725.1 Sprattus sprattus | reverse complement strand
CTAAATTAGACAATCATATTCACGTTTATTCTTATTTCTTTGTGGTTATGAGTTGTTATTACTACATTTCATTATTCAACTATTAACAATCGTTTTTTTCTTTTATTATATTTATGGATTTTTGTGTTACCTTTAATCATGTTGTACCTACCATAGTAGGCCTACAGGAAATACAGTTAAGACTAGTAAGCTAGCTTGCAAGCAAGCCTTTGTAGTTAACGCTGAAACGCACTATCAAAGATAGCTAACGTTAGCTAACTAACATTAAACTAGCTTAACCGAACTAAATCATTTCTAAAAGTATTATTACCAGTTATCATTCACCATAGGCGATGGCGTGATGCTTGGCGCCTGGTGACGAAAGGCCATGTATTTCTGTATGTTTTCGCTCCATTTGATGAAGTCAGCAGAAGAGTTTGCCTGTGCTGGATTTACAACGACTTGGGCAACTCGTTGTCTACAAGTCCGACATGCCTTGGGGGAAAAAATCAGGTGTTTTTCTCGTCGTCATCCTCCACCCCAGGCCAATCTAACTTTATTTTTTGACAGTTGCTGGGAGTGTGACTCTTTTAAAAATCGAGATGGTGACAGAGACTATGCTGATCCTCGTTTCTCCTCACTCTCGCACAGGTCTGATTAGGAAGCGCTCCAAATATGTTTTGTTAGAACGTTCGGTTCTTCACGCAACAATGAGTCAAGGCGAAAATCAAAACATTTAATGGCAACTGACCGGCTACAATGTTTGACACGTTCATCAAATTATTATTACACAAAATTATGGGGGCATTTTTTGCCCCTCTCCTAGTAATTTTAGGGGCAAAACTATATTTTTTAGGGGCAGTTTTGCCCTTTGCCCTCGTTAATTTCCGACGCTGGATGGGTAGGTGTAAGGGCTCATTCACCTTCTGTAGTTCCACCTGCTCCTGTCTGTGTGCTCCGCAGGAAGCAAGGACAACACCTGCAGGATCTGGCGCTGAACCCAATGGCACAGGGAAGAGGACAGCAGTCACACGCATACGCACACACACACAATATTACACACACACACCCATGGACACACTAACACCCTACACAGCATGACATGCGTGTATGCCAACAAATGGACATTCACATCCTGTACACTACACATCATGTTCATACAGTTAAATGGTTCAAGCTACACACACACACACACACACACACACACACACACACACACACCACACACACACACACACACACAAATTGCAAACATGCAGTCACACATAGTCGAGGACGGAACTGGCTTCGTTGTGCGGTGGAACATGCAGTTAATGAACACGGTAACAACACTCACATGTATTTTGCAGTGTACAGCAATCTGAGTTTTAGTTGAAGAATACTGCATAGAAGTGTGTGATGCATTCTAGTAGTGTTTGTATTGAAGTGTGATTGCTTCTCTATGGTGGGTCTGTATGATTTTGCTCTTCTGTGCCTTATAGAATATTGCTTCTGTGAGTGTGAAGCTTTAGTATGCATAACAGTGACTATACTTCAACGACCCATGCAGCTCTCTTGCCTTCATGTGTGTGTGTTAATGTGACGCTGTCCCACTGTATCCTGAGTATAAGACTTCTGTAAATCCTAAAGTATGACCTGAATAGCAAGTAGCATGTGATTGGTACTACACCTACACCAAATGAATGATTGATTCAGAAAAATCGGATTCTTATGACTATGAGGGTTTGAGTGAGTGTGATGCTGAGTTGTCCTCAGCCTATAGTGCTCTGCATTGCACTCAAGACATTTCAATCACAGCTCCCTCCATAACACTCAGCTCTTTACACACACACACACACACACACACACACACACACACACAGAGCGAGCTCACCTGGTGTGTGACCTCATTGTTACTTGTCAAGGGGAACCACCTGCACTTAACCCTCCCAGAAGTGCAGGGAGTGGAGGGGGGAGACCTGTTCAGGTTCCTCCTGGGACTCATTGTTCCAGGCCAGTAATGTGTCATTCGCCTTGTCCATGTTATGACAAAATATGAATCCGCTTTCACAATGCATCACTTTGACATTCTACCATTCTGTTGAATCCTGCAAATACAGATCTGTAGCTCTTGAAATCTGCTGGTGTCTTTGTATCTTGTTTTGTGAGCCTGTTATGATATACACACACACACACGTACATTAGACAAATTAATTAGTTAAGCTTGTGAAATATGACGCCAGGTTGTCTCTCCAGGCCAGTTGAGTTGTATCTGAATGCAGTTTGCAAGTCCAGTCCTGTGTGTATTCAGCGCTCTAATTTGTGTGTTTTTATTGATCTCTACAAAAACAGATCTGTACCTCTTAAACTCTTGTCAGATGGGTGATTTTTTGTATGTACTTGCTTCTGGATCCAATCTGGCCCATTGTCCTGTTCCTCACCAGTCACTCCGACCACCTAACACCCAGAGCATGAAGTACAGATTCAGGAACCATCCTTTAACTAACCCCAGGGTTTCAGTAACCTCATGGCTGCATCCCTTAGCTAACCCCAGGGTTTCAGTAACCCCATGGCTGGCATCCCTTAGCTAACCCCAGGGTTTCAGTAACCCCATGGCTGGCGTAAAGATGCAGATCCAGGCTGGGTGGCACAGATGTCTCGTGTGAGTCATCACTGGGCCTAAGGCCCTGTGCCACTGCCCACCATGATTAGGACATTTGTTACATTCAGCAGAGGTATGATTCAGGTTTCAAAGGCTTGGTGTAACCAACTGCTGTGTTTGTATTATGAATTAAACCGCATTCACACACCACTTCTCTCACATCAGTCAAATTTATTGATCTGGAAAGATAAATACATTCAATACAACAGTAACAGTTTGGGCAGCTATGTGTGTGTGTGTGTGTGTGTGTGTGCGTGTTGTTGTTTGTGTGCTTTGTCTGCTGATATACAACACAAACATCAAGATTACTCAGTGTGAAAACCTCACAAAACCGAGCCACGTACAAATTAACATTAAAGACGCTCTACTAGGCTCTATGTCCTTTGTGTCTCATCATGTCTTTCTACCTGTCTGTCTGAACAAGAGATCTCTACTGCCTGCTTCTCTGTCTGTCTGCCCGCTTCTCTGTCTGTCTGTCTGTCCGCTTGTCCGTCTGTCTGTCCGCCTGTCTGTCTGTCCGCCTGTCTGTCTGTCTGTCTGTGGTGTTTAAAAAACCAAGCCGTGCTGCTCCTCTAGGCCGGGGAGAAAGGTGTGCCTTCTAGATCTGAATCTACACTATGTACAGCTATTAGAAAATAAAGCATCTCAGCTCACACTTTACTCCAGCGCAGGCCATCACAAAAAAAATCCAAACAAAAGGAAAGAGAAGAAAAAAAAAACAGGAACAGCACAAGAGCAGGACGACGTGTTGGTGAATGTTAACAGCAACTAAGGAACGATGTGAGGGTGGATATTGGGAGAGTGGGGGGGGGATTGTGCACAGTTAGTGAAAGCATTGTCAATGGGGAAGAGAGGTAGGAAACAGTAAGGAAAAAGTCTATACACCCTAATAAGCCTACACCTCTGGATCAAATACTTCCAGGGCCCCCTCCACGGTGGAGCAGAGGGCTGATGGCATGCTGGTCTCTCCACATGCGGATCCCAGTGGAAAGCTTAACACAAAACAAGTTGAAATACTTCTGGAGTCAACGGTGGAGGTGATTGTCCACGGCACGCAGCAAGGTGGTTTTCATGGTCTGCCACCCTCAAGGCATACCGCTCTCTGACCGGTCCCCCTGTGGTGTCTGATGATGGAGAGCTCAGGGTGATTATTTTTAAAGGGACAATGTCCAGACACAGGAAACGAGGCAGGTAAGCCAGGCAACAGGGTCTGTTGAGTCAGAAGATGACACAGGTGGTGGTGATGATGGTGCCTAATAGGCTCGGTGGGAGGGGTGTCTGTGGAGCAAGGTGGCTGTCTGGTGTAGATGTTTGGCAATTTGGTTTGATTTTATGGTTGGAATGGTGATTTAAGACTGTGGAATGTTACAGGGCTAGGCCAGAGTTTGGAATGGTGGTGTGGAGAAGGGGGGTGAACAACAGAGTGTGTGTGTGTGTTGGGTGGTTGGGAGTGAGGTTTGTAACAGGTCTGTAGATGAGATGTGTAGATGTGGCTCTAGCGTGTCTCCAGCAGCCAGTCGAACAGACCTACAGGGGGCGCTGTGTCCTGCTGGGCCTCCAGCAGCTGGCAATACTGCACCACTGCACCAAACAGATCGCCGACGCGCCAGGACCTGTGGCTAACCAGCTGCACCACGCGCTGGAACTGAGGCAAACACACAAACACACACATGTACATAATACAATTAGAGGGGGTCACATACACATATGCACATAATCAGTTAGGCTCTCTCTCTCTCTCTCTCTAAGTCTAATCTAAATGAAACCTTATACTAACCAAACCAGTTCAGTTTCATTAAGCTCTCCATTGCCCCTCGGGGGACATCTGTACTAGATTCACGTCAAGACAATATTCATGACTATACATAAAGGAAGTCATAACATGCTCAGAGATCAGTCGCATGAAGATAAATTCCCCCATGTGACCAAAAACACATTGAATTACAATATAATTATCCATGTGAGTCTCACTTTTTCGTCTTAACTCTTTATTTTTATCTTGAAGCTAAATGTATTCATTCTATTTGCTTTGATCACAAAGTTTTAATTATTTCTTTGATCTGCTATTTGCTTACTATGTACCCCTCTTGCGAGTTGCTTTTGATAAAAGCTTCTGCCAAATGACTAGATGCATCTTCTATAGTACATGTGAATGTAATTGTGTTTGCAAAAAAAAACATCGATATTATATGAAAAGGTTTTTCACAATTTATTTTCACAAAATGTATGAATAATTGGAAGTGAGTACTCTGCCTGACCACACTACACAGTCTAGACTTCCTAAGGGCCTAGTGTTGTACCATGTGAATGTTGCATTAGAAGGAAGTACTCTGTACTGTATCCTTCCTTAGGGCCCTGTGCTGTACCTTGTGGATGTTGTAATAGAAGGGAGCAGGTTACTCTGCCTAACCAGGTGGAGGCTACACAGCCCCAGACC
This sequence comes from Sprattus sprattus, assembly GCF_963457725.1. Taxonomy (NCBI): domain Eukaryota; kingdom Metazoa; phylum Chordata; class Actinopteri; order Clupeiformes; family Clupeidae; genus Sprattus; species Sprattus sprattus. The sequence goes on along the minus strand of NC_137928.1, from coordinate 27,203,170 downwards.
ACGGTGCTGTACCTTGTGGATGTTGTGCTGCTGGGACCTCCTGAAGTGCAGAGTGGGAGTGCCCAGCTCTGATGCTGCCATCCACTGGAGCGTGGCACGTAGCTCCAGGTCCACACTATCTACTTCCAGGTCAAAGTTCAACACCAGGAGCTCCCGCGAGCTGCCACTGCTCGCACAGGTGCTGATGGGGCTTTCTGCACAGGGCAGAGACATGAAACACATAAATACACATACACACACATACATACACATAGCACATACACACATACACACACACATACAGTACATACAAGCACACAAATACATACCCTCTTCTCAAAACCAAGGACATTATTTGTAGAGTCTGTATAAGTAATGGAAACATTCCTAGTATGGATTTATCTGCCGGGATAGAACACTCTTAGCTGGGGGATACATTACTGAGAGAATGTGAGAAAAGGAAGGATATTTTAGAGCTAACCCAAATATAAAACTATTGAGGGATTAATTTCTCTCTCTCAACTCTTTCTTATTCTCGTTATCTGGTAATTAGCTGCCATTATAGTGCCTTTTTCATTCTTTGCTGGACTCAATTCTCACACACTTTTTTCAACTTCACACATCACACTATACTTTCTTATTCACTCGAATTCTCTCTCTCCCTCTTCTCCCTTGTCCTTCACTCCTTAACTCTATTTTTCAAACTGTGGGCTGACCACTGACGGCACAGAGCCACTGGCAGAGGTGTTGATGCCAATGTGCTCCCGCAAATTACTCATTTATGAAGTGTGAACCTGTGGGAAATTTTGACCTCTCTCTCTCTCTGATTTTTTCTATTCCTCTTTCTTTGTCTGTCATCTTTCCACTCTTTCTCTCTCTCTCTCTGGGGCACTGTGACAGAGGAGGCAGAGCAGGCCATTGCCTTGGCCCCTGAGGACAGCTGATTACATTAGTACACGATTCCTGAGAACCCCCTTGACATATATGATTCCATACAAGAGACTTAAATTACAAGTCCAGAAAACCCCCTATGGATTCTCCACAGATAGACCCACATATGTCCACAGATAGACCCACATGTCTCCACAGATATACCCACATGTCTCCACAGATAGACCCACATGTCTCCACAGATAGACCCACATGTCTCCACAGATAGACCCACATATCTCCACAGATAGACCCACATGTCTCCACAGATAGACCCACATATCTCCACAGATATACCCACATGTCTCCACAGATAGACCCACATATCTCCACAGATAGACCCACATGTCTCCACAGATAGACCCACATATCTCCACAGATAGACCCACATGTCTCCACAGATAGACCCACATGTCTCCACAGATAGGCCTGCATGTCTCCACAGATATGCCTACTTAAGACGTTCAGAGGACAGTGACTTGCCTTACAAAATATCTTCTGACATTATTCTGCATAACGTGTCCGCACACACACATTTTAAACTATTTACAATTAATATATAATTATATATTTGTAGCAGTTCCTTCACTTTCCACCTTTTGCTCTGCTCATGATGCACACACTCACCACTCACTTCATCAAGTAAATATGCACTTTATTCTACACTTTTAAAAGTAAAAGGTTTGCTTGAATAGATACCCTTTGTAGATGTGTAGAAGGTGGGGGTCAGGGGGAAGGTTTAGGGGGTCAATGCTCAGATACTTGGGTACGTTTTGCAGTCGCCAGTTGTAGCTAACTCAATACTGGACCGATTTTGATCGCTTATTGTCCATAGTAAATGTTCGGTCCCTAAAAATAGAGCTTGGGTTGAAAATGCCGAAGTTTTTATTTCAATCCTGAATGATTCACCATTTTCTCATTGGCATCTCTCAGTGTTGCCTATGTTGCTCTAGTCACATAGCTAAGCCAGGCATAGTAGAAGCACAGATATCATGCACAGACAAATCACACTTCTTTGGTAGAGAATTAACATAACTTAAGTCAAGAACCACATCACCCACAGTGAGGTTTCCCAACACCCTTGAATCTCCACTTCGTTTTAGATGTTAATTTATGTCTGAGATGGTGTTAAGGGTTCTGATCAGTGTCAGTGGCTTGTCATTGGTGAGGATGCAGAGACAGCAATTAGGCAGGGCTCTCAATTCTCACTGTTTTCACAGAGGCTGGTGAATACCATTTTATAAAGATGACACCTATTAGGTCACTGGTGGGTGTGTGTGTGTGTGTGTGTGGTGTGGACTGTGAGTGTGAGTGTGTGTGTGTGTGTGTGTGTGTGTGTGTGTGTGTGTTTGGTCACTCACCTTCAAGACTCTCCTTCAAAGCATCTTTCTTCTCAGATTCGTCACTGGAGCAGAGAGGTGAGGCAAAGAGGAGAGAGAAGTGAGAGAGGAGGAGAGAGCAAGACAAGTGGGGGGGGGGGGGGGGGGGGGTGTAAGAGAAGGACACAATGAATGATTCATTCTACCTTTCATCTGACATTTCAGATTTTACTTTATTCCTTTACTTGCTCTGCTTAAAGGGGCCATATGTAAACTTGACGGGCTGTAGGCTAGCCACGCACATTATTTCATCCTTCCAACCCTAAGCAGAATGGGGCAATGTATTAATACTTTTGCAGTTAGCATTGACCATTAATGTTAACTGATGGAATTGCTACAGAGTGTTCCATTTCTCCACAAATTAATAACCGCTAACTGTCATTATTTTACCCTCTGAAAATGGATTTTTGGCGTTAAAAACACCATTTCTGAAAGTTTGGTCTTATGCCCGTGTCTTATGCCAGTTTGCTTTTGACGTCTGGTCTTTAGATTAAGCCTACCTGATTCTCTGAGATGATGTCTCCTGGAACCCCTCCAAGTCCACCAGTCCTAAGCTAGATGTACTGCTGTTCCCATTCCTGTTGGGGCACAAGTTGAAGACACCACACCGGACACACACATACACACATACACACACACACACACACACACACACACACAGAGTTTAGCCTTTTAGAGTAATTTAATCTATCATTTAATCTCATTTTAAGAGGATGAAAAAAAAAACGAGAGAGCAAGAGAGAGATATAGAGAGAAAGAGCAATGATGCTGAGCGGTGCTTATTAGCTGGTGAGTATCACACACAGAAGCTTAGCCAGGGCTGAGGCAGGCACTGCCACCCTGGCATGGACGAGGGAAGGCCAATAAGGCAAGCAGGTGGAACAGTCACTCCCATGGATTGGAGAAGAGAGGTCACACATGGTCAAGGGTTCAGCTTCACTCACAGGTCAAGCAGTAATAGCACTAAACACTAACACGCATGGACACTCACACACAGACACACATACACGTACACACACACACACACACACACATAAACATATGTGGTTATATCTGCCCTTCACGCATAGACAGCCTTTGCATACACTCACGACTCAGAGTGCGCATTTGTATTTGTATGCGTGTGTGTTTGTGTCTGAGTGTTTTGATCTTCCAGCCATACCGAGTTTGCCAGATACTACTTTGATTCTCAGAGTATGAACTCTAATCAAATCTCTCCTCACAAAGCACCACCCCAGGCTGTGTGTGAGTGTGTTGTGCGCATGTGTGCCTATGGGTTGATGAGAATGTGTGTGTGTGTGTGTATTTATTATTTACTATTTCTCTGTATTAAGCTGAAGTTAATGTAATGTGATGAGAGTGTTTAAAGAAGCAGTCTGAGGTTGTGACTGCTGTCCTGACCACTTATGGGAGGCTGGGATGCATCTTTAGCCCACAAGGCATTCTGGGTAGGAGGGATAACAGGGTTATTTCAGAACGCTACACAATAAGAACTCCCTCCCATGTTTAGCCTCAAAATGTAGCCTGCTTACCAGGATAACCCCTGGGTAGTCTTCTCTGGCTCACAAAACAAAAACACACAGACACACACAGATACACACATATACATATACACCCAAACACAGACTAAGGTCAGTTTATTTGGGCACTACCTGCAAGAAAGATCAATTTCTTGTCACAACACATCACAGTTTAGTGAGGGCATTAGCATCTGCGTTAGCGTTCAGATGTTAGCATGGCGGTGGGGATGGAGCGGCGTTTAGTGGTTGGCATTTAGGAAAACTGCATGATGGGATACTGGCAGGTTTGACGAGCGGACAGGAGTTGTTTTGAGACCACTGACCCCTCACTCAGGTGGATAAAGCTACTGGTCTCCTCCTGTGGGTCGTCGTCGGGGGCAACGACCTGTGCCCAGCTGCCTGATCCGCTGTCCTCGCTGCTGTTACTGAAAGACCGGTACTGTGGTGGCCCACTGTCACCCGACGGTGGCGGAGGCTGTGCCGCAATCGGCTTGTCCCTGTCGCTGCCGGAGTGTTGAGGAAGGGACACCGTCACCAACACAGATCTAGACCAGTCCTACACAACCCCACAAGTCTTTGCTATCTGTTAAATTGGTATTTCCTGGAGGAGTTTTGTATTTTTTTTTTGACTGGCCAGGATAAATGTTGGAAGGGGATGGTTTTCTCTTGGGGGTTTCACATTGATAGAAATGACACACAACACAACAAGCACACAATACAGGACTGTAGACAGACACACATTTTGTTTCACATATCGCATATTATGTGTGTGCAGTGTTTCAGCGTTTTGGCATAACATTGTGTTTATAATCATACAACTTTCATTCAGCCTTAAAGTCTGAATTCCATTGCACAGCCTGACTATCACTGTTTTGAACTCTGAGCATATGTGTGTCACTTGAACAGATCAAACGATGTGTCCAAACGGATGAGAAAGACATCTGGGGAACTACAGGTTCTTAGGAGCTGTCACCCTTAGTAAAAACCAAGGGGGTGCATTCCAAGGAGCTCTCCTCTCATTATGTGTCTCTCTTCCAGGGTGTTCATCTTCAGTTCCAAAAATATAAAAAAATGTCAAGCACCTCCTCAAAAGCTCCTTCCATCCCCTATTCAAAATCACATCACTCTAATGTATGCGTCTAAATGTGACTTTGTGTGTGTGTGTGTGTGTGTATGTGTGTGTGTGTGTGTGTGTGTGTGTGTGTGTATGTTGCTGTGTTTGCACTGATGTCTGCCTAAAGGTCAGTCGAATGTCATCCTATCGCTCATGCCCGCTGTACTTGTCCATTCCACCTATGGTCCTGTCAGCAGTGCGAGGCGGCTAAAAGTCACTGAGTCTGAGGCAAGCCTCATTATGTCAAAGAGCAAAGATGGGAGTATGTGTGTGTGTGTGTGTGTGTGTGTGTGTATGTGTGTGTGTGTGTGTGTCTGAAAGGGACAAGAGTGGGGGCTGAAAAGCATCTTTAAAGATCAAAGGCATGTCTCTCCTCCAGCGAGCTCAAAGCCCTCTGGGTGATCCCTAAGAGTGAAGGAGCCATGTGTGTTCTTCAGCAAGACCCCCACAGCCCTCGCCTTCCCCCAATCACTCACTTCTTCCCTCTTTTCCACTCTACTCTTCTTCTGCTTCAGTCGAAATCTACCCTTTTTAATTCCCTCTCTGAGCCCTCTTTCTTCTGCAATCTCTCTCTCGCTCTCTCTCTCTCCAGTAGATGAAAACCGTGTGATCTTAAGTCTGGGCCTCGTGCTTTGAGCACTCACCCCTGATAAGATAGGTGTGTGTGCAGATTTGTATGTGTGTGTGTGCAGAGGACAAGTGAGATGACTTGATCCTCACAAATCAGAAGAGTGTGTGTTCATGTATGTGTGTGAGTCAGAGAGAGAGAGAGAGAGAGAGACTGTAATGTTACGCATTAAGATGGGGTACACCAGACTTCACGTGCAATTTATATACTGAGGGAAACGTGACGCCTTGCTAACTCATACATATGTATTCAAGAGGGATGCATATAAAATGGGAGAAGATACAGACAGTATGGCTGATAACATACTCGGGCAATTACAGTTCAGGCGGTTAACAAAAGGACGATTTTGAGGGGAAATCATTGTACCTCATTAGGGATCGAGTACTCCAGTGTAACAGTACAACACTACAGTACTGAATGTATGGTACATTCTCAGAGGAAACACCCTCAAGTTATGACCAACAAAGTACCACTGACAGTCAAATCGACATTCTGCAAAGAATGCATAATATTTTCATTGTATGAAATCAGTAATATAAAATCATTGGCCCATAGCTGGTTGCACTTATTTGTGCCTTTCCACATCATATTTGTATTAAAATAGTGTTAAAATAAGCGTTTAAAATAGAAAACCTGATTTGATTGTTCATACAAAACATTGCAGTGACCTTATTTGTGATAACTTATTCTCATTTGTGTCAGTGACATTACTTCTATGTCCTAAATGTATAAGTTTCCTTTCCCTCTCTGAGCTTGTGGCAAATCTCTAATGCTTTTCACACTGACCCTGTGTTCTTCGCATCATCTAGCTTTAAATTTGACACTATTTCAACACTGATGGTTTCACACGGCATTTGTGTTCTTCTCATCATCTAGCTTTAAATCAGACACTATTTCAACACTGCGCCTGTGTTCTTCTCATCATCTAGCTTTAAATCAGACACTATTTCAACACTGCGCCTGTGTTCTTCTCATCATCTAGCTTTAAATGAGACACTATTTCAACACTGATTGCTACAGCAGGTTGTGGTCTCATCAAGTTTCAATTTGCACTGCACCCAAACAAACATACACATATCTGGTCAACTGTCTGTATACCTGTGTGTGGATACACGCGTGTTGGTTTGTGATGGTGTGTATGAGTTGGTGTGTGTGAAGCATATGCATATCGAGTAGCAGACAGCAGCCGTCACCTTGTCCTGCAGGATGGTGTTCTCTCTCTGCCCCTCTGTGCTCCCACCTGGGCGGGCCTCTCTGGTGGCCCCTCCCCTGACTCCTCCCTCTGGTCCGGCTCAATGTGGATGAGTGGCACTTCTCTGGCCGCCCCCCTCGCCTGCGCCCCTCCCTCCGTGCTGTCCTGCTGCTCCAAACTCGGCCGGCTCTTGCCCCCCACGGGCCGCGAATGCTTGAAACCCCGCCGCCTCTCCCCGACAGGAAGTGGATGCTGCCGACCAGTGACCACTTCCTGTTGCTGCTGTGGCTGTCCACTTGCGCCCAGTGCTGCGGACCTCCCTCCCTCTACGATGTCTGCGGCCAGGCGGCTGGCGTAGTTACACACTCCGGGCTGCGTCGTTGTCGTTGTCGTTGTAGTCACCATCTCCAAGGAGACCTCACAGGGGTCACTGGAGTCATCGGTGGGGTTGGCGATGATCTTGTTTTTGCGCATGAGCGACTCGATGGAGCTGGACCAGGTGTCGTGGATGAGCATGTCGGTGGCGCGGTCCGTCTGGCCCAGGCGGTAAAGGCACGAATCCGACTTACAGAGGCCTGCTGCCGAGGCGTTTTGAGCGGACCTCACGCTCAGCCCGCCCGCGTCTCCCACTCCGCCGCCGGTGCTGCCCCTCGAGCCCCGCGCAAACCCGTCAAAGGAGTTGGCCTTGATCGGCGCTGTGACACTGAGGCGCGAGTCTGACGAGCGCCGGTCGGGCACGGAGGACTGCCGTATGCAGAAGGGGCTCCTGGCGGACGGCGATGGCGGCAGCAGGCTGTTGCTCCACTCCTTGGCTCGGCTCAGTCCGCTCACGCTGCCGCAGCCGTAGCCGCCCCCGAAGTGCAGCATCTCGGGCCGGCCGTCCCTGTCCATGTTGCGCAGCATGTAGCGGTAGAACTCCTCGGTGATGCTCTCGGTGCTGGACTGCTTGGACAGGCAGCAGGAGGACGAGCGCAGGCTCAGGTGTCCGTTGCGGCGCCCCCCTGTGGCGGCCTGTTGCACGGCGGCCTGCAGGATGTTGCTGGCGCTCTTCCCGGCGTAGTAGTCCAGCAGCAAATCGAAGCCACGGCCCTCTGCCTCCATCTGGCCCACTATGAAGCTGGAGAACTCGTCGGTGATGCTCTCGCAGCTAGACTGCTTGGACACTGAGCTCCCGCGGCTCAGGTCAGGACCCAGACGACTGCCAGGGCCCAGAGTGACGCCAGCCAAGCCGCCACGGCCCCCATTCTGGCCCGAGGGCTCTTCCTCGGGGATACTCTCGCAGCTGGCAGCCTTCCCCCGGGTGCTCCAGCGCTCACACTGCAGCCGCCCGCGCGGGGAGGACGGGCAGGGGGAGGAGGTGGCGGAGGGAGGGCCCTGCTGCTTTGAGGCGGAGGTGGCAGATGTCGAGGAGGTGTCCACTACGCTCAGCTCGGGGCAATTGAGAATGCGTGCAGTCACCTCAGAGGCGAACAGGGCAAAGGGGTCGGTGATGCCGTTGGTGTTGTTGCTACTGCCGTTGAGGTGGTTGCCATTGTGATGGCCGTTGCCGCCAATTCCGAGAGGCTCCAGGTCCAGGTTGATGGTCTCGTCCACCACGCGGTTCACCAGCCGCTCCATGAGCTCAGGCTGCTCCTCAGTCTTGCGCTTGATCTCACTGAGCCGCGGCGGGCGGTGCTTCTTGCGGAGCCCTCCGGCGGCAGCTGAGCAACAGGCAGGCAGCAGGCAGGACGCCTCCAGCCCCGCCCCTCCAGCTATTCCCCCGCCCAGAGCCCCCGCCCCCTTCAGAGCACAGAACCACGGCTGTTTTCCGCTCGAGTTTTCCAGGCAGATGGCTGCCAGCTCCGTCGCCATGGAGACCACCGTGGTGGCCAGGTCCTCGGCGAAGCAGGTGACGGGCGTGCGGGGGTCGCCCAGCGAGTGCTGCGGGCTCAGGGCGTAGGGCTTGACCTCCTGAACTCTGCCCCTGAGCCGGTCGTGGAGCGGTGAGCCTTCCAGAGACGGCAGCTTGGTCTCCACGCTGCACTCCCTCTCTTTTCTCCCCCAACCTCTCTCCGCCCCGCCCTCCTGCTCCGTTGCCATGGAAACGGCATACTCACCATCGCCGCTGGATTTGCGGGTGCGCTGAGGTGACCCTACCAGCCCCATGACTCCTCCTCCTCCTCCTCCTCCCCATCCTCTTCCTCCTCTGTCACGGGCCTGCGAGCGCCTGTCTCGGGTGTAGTCGCCGCTGCCCCTCTTGCTGCCTCGGCGCGCGATGTGGCTGAGCCGGCGCGCGGTCAACTGGAGCACGTCGAACAGGACCCCCTCGGTGCTCTCACGCAGCTGCCCCTCCCAGTCGGACCCTCCCGCATCCTTCTCCCGGCCCTCCAGCTCGCGCTGCTTCTCCGCCTTCTCCAGCACGTGCTCCAGGACACTCTCTGCCACGTCACGCACAAACTCATTTTCCTCCTCTTCCACATACTCCTGTTCCTCGCCTTCAACCTCTTCTTCGGCCTCCCCCCCGCCATCCTCCTGGTCTCCGTCTCGGACGCTGCGTTCCACTCCGGTCACCCCGGCTAACAGGCGGCGCTGGGTGCTCTCCAGCAGCTGTGCCACGCTGCGCTGCTGCTGGGGTCGGGGCCGCGACAGCAGTGCGGTGGCCTCGCTCAGGAGAACCCGCGCCAGGTTGGCCCGCGACGCCTCCACGCTGGTGCCTCCTGCCAGGCTGGCGTGGAGTGGCACGGCGGCGCTAGCCTGTGCGGCTGACAGCAGTCCCAGAGACGGTGAGTAGCGGCCGCCGTTGAGGCACGGTTCGCTGTCGTCCGGCTCCATGGGGTCAAAGGGCAAATCCACGGCCGCCACCGCTCCGGCGACCTGTGCCATCCCGCACATGGCCGAGGTGAGGGAGAAGTCGGCCTCCTCAACACCGCACTCCTCCTCCTCTTCCTCTGTCTGGTCTTCTTCCTCGTCGCCCTCTGTGGCCGTGCGTGTGGGGTCCAGGGTGAGGTGCTGTGCCACCTGCGGAGTGGAGATGGTGCCAATGACACTGGCGGCACACGCCAGCGCCATCTCCACAGGCTTGGAAGCAGCTTGATGCTGCTGCTGGGCCTCTTGGTTCTGCCTCTGGTGCTGGTGCTTGGAGTGTGGGTGATGATGATTATGGTGATGGCGATGATGGTGTCGGTGGTGGGAATGCGGTTGATGTTGATGTTGAGGGGGCGGTCGGTCTTGCTCAGCAGCGGTGCAGGGCGTGTCCTCCGGTCCGTTATCAGACCAGTCGCCGGCCCCTTCCTCCCCGCAGTCGGGGCTCTGGACAATGACGATCTTGGGGAGCTTGAATGAGGAAGAGGATGATGATGATGAAGGCAGGCTAAGGGCGGCGGCAGGGGAGAAGGGGGCCTCATCCTGGGATAGGCGGATGAAGGCGTCCTGCAGCACCGACTCGGCCAGGTTGGTGGCGTAGCGGCCGGCAGACTCCCGGGGATTCTGGGACGAGGAAGAGGCAGAGGCAGAGGCAGAGGAGGTGCGGAGGGTGGCCTCTGAGTCCTCGCTGTCGTTTTGGTCCAGAGATGGGGCCCCAGCAGCACCTCTGCGACGACGAGGTGGGGGCCGACCCCCCCTCAGAAGCTCCATCGCCACCTCTCCCACATCCACACCCTCTGCCTCTACAGAGAGAGAGAGAGAGAGAGAGAGAGAGAGAGAGAGGAGAAATGGGACAATTGTGTTAGGTTTGTAGTAAATCATAAATAACCAAAAAGCTAAAATATGACAGTTAAACATTAAAGAAATAGAAAGGAGAAAATATTGCTTTGCCACCTGAGAAGGAAGGGGGAATAGTGAGGGGTAGGAAGGAAAGAAAAAGGGAGGGCAGAGGAGGGGTAAACGGAGAGAGGGAGTGGAAAATCAATTGAAGTGGAAAGCAAAGTGGGAACGAGGCCTAGAGGGGCGCAGAGAGAGATTGATGAAAGGGATGAGAGAGAGGGAAAGAGAGAGAGGAAAGAAGAGCAGTGGAGAGAGGGAGAGGAGGGTGCCAACTGTTGTTACTGCGGCAGTCTATCTCTCCCTGTGGTGCGGCCCCGCAGGACAAGTGATGAGGTGAGCCAAGCTAAAGTAAGCTATCAATACACCCCACATACACACACACGCTCACTCGCTCTTATTCCGTCTTACTCTCTCTCACTCCCTCTCTCTTTCTCTCGATCCCCCCTCTTGACTTCTTACCTGTACATCTTCCTCTCTCTCTCTCTCTCTCTCTCTCTCTCTCTTTACCTCTTCCTCCCTCTCTCTCTCTCTCTTCCTCCCTCCAGATCTCTATCAGTGGTGGATGTGATCATAAGTATTACACTTGCTCGGAGGAGAGAACACCCTTCAGACATTTCCATATGAATTATAGATTAGCACAGGGTTGGCACAGCGACCCAGGGTGCTCTTCGGCCCAGGGCTGCCTTTGCCCTGAGTAGTGGCGGGCTTCGACTTTGGCCGCCCAAGGCTACTAGACTGCCAGTGTGGCATGTTAAATTATCAGCGTCTGGAAATAATATAATCCACGTAAAAAAACTCCCACACACACCCACACAAATAAACATGTATGTCTACATTCATAAACACACACACACACACACACACACACACACACACACACACACACACACACACACTTAAAATCTAGCTGTGTATGCAAAAATGCCCTCAGCATTCGCCCTAGGTCTAAATGAATGTGTGGTGACCTTTCTGTGAATACAAGTCATTTCACAGAGACAGATTTGCATTAGCGAGAGCCTGAGTCAGCTATCAGGGCGGGCCAGTCAAATTACATTAGCTCTGACTGGGACACTGATAAGGTTTTTTAAGCACTGCTGAAGTGCCCAAATAAGCCTGGATGTAATATTCGCCATGGTACTGCAAGGAACCGCTTAGCAGGCACTGCAATGGCTTTTTATTTGTGTTGGAATGGGCTTCCTGCTGCCTACCCAGAGAGGGATTCAGGCCTGATCTGGTTTGGACCAATGAAAACCATTCCAAAGTCCGAGCGTAGTATCAAAGTATCAGTGCCATGGTATGTGTTGGTTTGTTGTCTTAAGTGGAATAGTGTTAATATGTGTGCTTTAAACTAATGTGTGGTAGGTTGTATGTGTAGCAATGTCTGGTGTCTGGTGTGAAGCAGTATGTGTATGTGTATCAATCACTCGTGTCTGGTGTGAAGCAGTATGTGTATGTGTATCAATCACTTGTGTCTGTGTGAAGCAGTATGTGTATGTGTATCAATCACTTGTGTCTGTGTGAAGCAGTATGTGTATCAATCACTTGTGTCTGTGTGAAGCAGTATGTGTATCAATCACTCGTGTCTGGTGTGAAGCAGTATGTGTATCAATCACTCGTGTCTGGTGTGAAGCAGTATGTGTATCAATCACTTGTGTCTGGTGTGAAGCAGTATGTGTATGTGTATCAATCACTCGTGTCTGTGTGAAGCAGTATGTGTATCAATCACTCGTGTCTTGTGTGAAGCAGTATGTGTAACAATCACTCGTGTCTGGTGTGAAGCAGTATGTGTATGTGTATCAATCACTTGTGTCTGGTGTGAAGCAGTATGTGTATCAATCACTTGTGTCTGGTGTGAAGCAGTATGTGTATGTGTATCAATCACTCGTGTCTTGTGTGAAGCAGTATGTGTAACAATCACTTGTGTCTGGTGTGAAGCAGTATGTGTAACAATCACTCGTGTCTGGTGTGAAGCAGTATGTGTATGTGTATCAATCACTTGTGTCTGGTGTGAAGCAGTATGTGTATCAATCACTTGTGTCTGGTGTGAAGCAGTATGTGTATGTGTATCAATCACTCGTGTCTTGTGTGAAGCAGTATGTGTATCAATCACCAGTGTCTTGTGTGAAGCAGTATGTGTTTGTGTATCAATCACTCGTGTCTGGTGTACTTTACTAGGATGGCACAGTTCCCTGAGCACAGTGGGGAAGAGTGTTCATTGAGTTAGTGTCAGGGGTTCATTTGATTATAGGTTGTCAGCCCCCCCCCCCCCCCCCCCCAGCACATCTTCAGTCCCTCCTTGTGCTGGGCTCACCATATTAATGTGAGTGCAAGTACACGGCTTTGCATTAGCTAACTCAGAGGTGTGTTCAAATTCAGCAAATAGATCTTATACATTTCAACACTTTGTAAACATTCCAATTTCCAAATCATTCAACTTAAATGTAACCCTTAATCCAGCGTCCATATTTGCTCGACAAGAACTACCTCTCTTAGAATTCGTGTATGTTTCGTCAAAAACGTTCTCAGTAACCTTGTTTGCTTTTTTGAATGCACCTCAGGTGTCCTCAGCTCATCAAGAGTGACATCAATGTGCTCAGTCAAGTATGCAGAGCAGGGACAGAGTGAAAACCTGCAATAAAGGAGGCTCAGGAGACTGACCTGAGAACCAATAGAATATCACTAAGGCAACATATGGCTATTGGATACAGAAGTGTGTTTGTGTGTGTGTGTTTGTCTTGTCAACAACAGTGACTTCATGACCATGTTGTTGACTTTAATGATTTGGTGGTCAAAGACCATGGAAGTGTCAACAGCGGCTGAGCATGTGGGTGTCTGTTTGTCTGTGTATCTTTATGGTTTGTTTTTCTTCACAAATTCAGAGATGCTATCTGCAGAGTCTGTGTGATTACAGAGGGGGGAGTGTGGGGGGGGGGGAGGGAGGGGGACTGGAAAATGGGAGATGATCACATAACACTTTGGCCTCATGAGATCTATCAACAAACACATGCAAATACATACATACAAACACACACATGCACAAATGCACGCAAATACATAGACACACGCACACACACACACACTCATCAGCATAGGTCACCTAGGGAGAGTGATGTATAATGACATGTATACACACACACACACTAATCAGCATAGGTAACCTAAGGAGAGTGGTGTATAATGATCAACACTAAACCCCACCATCTGCTGTGCGCTCCCACCATAGCAGAAAATCCAGTTAGGGTGCCACAGCAGCCAATAGCACTAATGCACTTAGCCACGCCACTACTGCAGACATCACTTCACTTCTAACACATTTAACACACACATGTACACACACAAGCACACTCAATCTATCTTTCTTACACACACACACACACATCACACAATCACACACACACACACACACACACACACACACACACACACACACACACACACACACACACACACACACACACACACACACACAATCTCACTTTCCAGATAACTCTTCATTTAACACCACCTACCACTGCTGCCTCATCCTCACATATAATTATGCCCTAATACCACCACCCTAATTATACCTTATTATGACAGGTTCACTACATTGTTTTTCATGTGATGAGGTTGAAGGCCTATACAGTGTCATATTATGACACACTACATACATTATAAATACATTATGTGGTCAGGAGGATATACAATCTATACAATTATACTGTGACATTACAGAAAAGCTGAGTCTGCTGAGTATTATATATTATATAAGCCTGTTTGGAGCGAATCGAGAGACCTACTTAAGGTGTGCTACCCATTTGCTTAAGTGGTGTTAAAGTGACAACATACAAACTGAACAAAGGATCAACTTACTGAAATATGACTTTTTGAAAAAAGATACTTAATTAGTTGACATATGCAGGGTGTTTGTCACAGCACTCTCTCATAGCTGGAGCCTGAGACTCTGACAGGGAAACTCTAGAATCCCATTCTGAATGCCCTGGACCACGCAGCACTCGAGTCGTAGCAGGAACCCCGTCTACAGGCCCATTGGGCTCATAAACCCTTTGTCCCTCTCCTATCCCCAGTGGCAGATGTGTGCTAATGCCAAGCGCTAGCGGATGGCTACACTCCACTGTCTCCTCCTAAAGTGCACTGTGAGAGACAGAAACCCCAGCACCGAGTGGCCTTAATCCCTGTCTGGGACACCTGCCAGACTGCACACGCTCACGCTCATTCACACGCTCATGCACGTCACACAATGCTCTGATATAAATACCTGTCTGAGCACTCCATGCCCCTCATATCCTCCATGAGCCACCGGATGCCAATCTGGTTACAGTGTGACTATGCTATTAAGTGCGCTGTGGTATCTTTAGCAACAACGTCTATTGGCACACTGGTGCTTTAAAACTGAAATGGTGGAAAATATTGTGTGCTTGCGCAGAGAGTGTGAGCAGATGGACAAGCAGACCGGGGGAAGGTTTTTTTAAGGCAGGAGTTTAACTGCTTTGCTTGCTGCTCAAAGGAATCCCAAAGGTGGGATACAGTAAAGCTGTAGTACACAATGATTTGTGCTTACTTGGTGATATCTTGCTAACAGTAATGTGTCCCATATGTGTGTGTGTGTGTGTGTGTGCGTGTGTGTGTGTGTGTGTGTGTTGGGGTCAGTTGGGAAAACATGGCCTGTCTTAGACAATGGGAGAACTGCAGTGTTGTTGTTGTTGTTGTTGTTGTGTGTGTGTGTGTGTGCGTGTGTGTGTGTGTGTGTCTCACCGTTTCTAAAGGGGTCTTCCTCGCTGTCCTCTCCCAGGTGCTCGGAGGCTGTGAGGAAGTCTTCCTCAATCGAGGAGACCGAGCGGTTTGTGTCGTCATCCGTAAAGCACTGGTTGGCCAATCGGCTGAGGCGATGCCTCTCCTGGCCGGACTGCAGGCCAATCAGAAACTTGTTTATCTCGAAGATGATGCTGCCTGGCTGGGTGGGGCGACGCCCCCTCGCACACTGGACCAAACACACATCTGCCGCCCGATGACTCTGAGATGTGCACACACATGTACAGACACCACCAATAAAAACACACAGACAAACCCACAGAAAGATAGACAAACACACACAACAAAGACACACAGAGATATACATATATAAATGTATGCCAAGGAACAAACACACATGGCAGCTGTTAAAGTATTGAGTGATTTCCAGTCATTGCATGAAAAATACCAGTCATTCTCTCCAAGTGATTGAGGTCTTTCTCGACCTTGTTTGTAATGTCCAGGATTGTAATGATGTTTTTTTTCTTAGAGTGAAAGGTTAAATTTCAAAGGTGAATGCTGCTTTGCATTTGTATGCACCTCTTAAAAGGCAGTGTGGCGGGTTATTGATCGTATTGACCTTTGGCCTTGCTGTGATTGGCAGTGATGGAGAATGGCCAAGGTCAGCCCATGCATATTCACCAGGGCAGGAGTCATGCACAGGCTCGGCTGTGTGCGGGCAGGGTGATATGGATTGAGGTGATGCAAGAGCTTGCCTCTGCTTGACAATGTCAGGAGGACCCATGGTTGGGCATGTTCAGGAGGACATGAGTCAGACAAACCTAAGCTTGGGCATGTTCGAGAGAAGATATGAGCTGCGTGATGAGGCCTAATCTATGCTTGGGCATGTTCAGGAACACAGGAGTTGAGTGGTGAGGGCTCAACTTTGCTTGGGGCATGTTCAGGACAACAGTTTTATAAGGCTCAATTGTGCTTGGGCATGTTCAGGAAGACATGAGTTGTATACAGCTAAACTGATCTTGGGCATGTTCAGGAGAACAGGAGCTGTATATGGCTCAACTGTGCTTGGGCATGTTCAGGAAGACATGAGTGGTATACGGCTAACCTGATCTTGGGCATGTTCAGGAAGACTGGAGTTGTAGAGGGCTAACCTGACCTTGGGCATGTTCAGGAAGACATGAGGGGTATACGGCTAACCTGATCTTGGGCATGTTCAGGAAGACATGAGTGGTATACGGCTAACCTGATCTTGGGCATGTTCAGGAAGACTGGAGTGGTATACGGCTAACCTGATCTTGGGCTTGTTCAGGAAGACAGGAGTTGTAGAGGGCTAACCTGATCTTAGGCATGTTTAGGAAGACAGAAGTTGTATACAGCTAACCTGATCTTGAGCATGTTCAGGAGGACAGGAGCTGTATATGGCTCACCTGTGCTTGGGCATGTTCAGGAAGACAGGAGTTGTGTAGGGCTAACCTGATCTCGGGCATGTTAAGGAAAACAGGAGATTGATATGGCTCACCTGTGCATGGGCATGTTCAGGAGGATAGGGTTCAGGGGGCTGCAGGCCGCTCAGCAGCAGAATCTCATTTTCTTTGGGCTGCCGCACACCCAGAGACTCTATCAGCCTCGGCAGCTCAGGAGAGACAGACGCCAACTTCTACAGAGGACAGAGAGAGCGAGAGAGAGAGTGAGAGAGAGAGAGATAGAGAGAGAGAGAGAGATAGGGGGATGCGGGAAGTGAAGGGGACAAACAAACAAAACAAATGAATGACCCCCGCAGCCAGCGGTTTTTCACTGAAGTATGACTTAAGACTTCAGTGCTAATTCCCAGAGGAGCACACATTTACCAGCATGAAAACTACACACAAATGCAGCTAATACAAACATGCGCACACAAAGACCAACACAAAACTACACACATATACACAGCTAATTCACACACAGTCCTCTCATCCTGAGCACACAATCTAATTAGCCTGTAACCATGGAAACCCTTGCTGCGTTTACAGCTCTGAGGGATTAAGGTGGAGAACCCCACGCACCTTGATACAGCTGCCATCATGGCGATCACCGTTATGGCGATCAAGGTTGACAAAGCAAACCTGATGAGGAGGAGAGGAGGAGAGGGGGAAGAGGGAGAGAGGGAGGGACAGAGGGAAAGAGAGAATATTAAAACTTTGAACCACACAAATACCAACACAAATATGA
>NC_137928.1:27168227-27175727 GCF_963457725.1 Sprattus sprattus | reverse complement strand
CCATCGCACATTGCAGGTACACACAACCACACGAAAGAAGTTCTGTTCTGTTCTGATCACCTCTCTCTCTCATACACACACACAATCACACACACACACGCACACGCTTAAAATAAAACCTTTTATGTCCATCTACGTAGGTCTGTAATACCAAACTAATGAGCTCAGCAGACACTACAAACACACACACGCACACACACACGCACATACAGCCAGAACAAATTTGAGCCCAATCTAGATATATAATGCTGATATAATGAGCTCAATAGAGAGTAACACACACATGCACATACACCTATGCGCACACACAAACACACACACACACACACACGCACACGCACACGCACACGCACACGCACACGCTCACGCCCACGCTCACAATCACAATCACAATCACACTCACACTCACACTCACACTCACACTCACACTCACACTCACAGACACACACACACACACACACACACACACACACACACACACACACACATACACACACACACACACACACACACACACACACACACATTTCCTGTAAGTGGTACAGACAGAGAGAACAGGGATTGTTAAAGATTAAAAGCTTGGCTGCTTTTACACCTGTTTCTTCCGTTCTGCCTCCATTATAATGCAATAACAATACGACACCCACCCACCCACTCAAACACACACACACACACACATTCTCTCTCTCTTTCTCACGCACCCAAACCAACACAGACACACACATTCTCTCTCTCTTTCTCACGCACCCAAACCAACACAGACACACACGTTATCTCTCTCTTTCTCACCCACACAAACACACACGGACACACACATATTCTCTCTCTCTTTCTCACGCACACAAACAAACACAGACACACAATCATTATCTCTCTCTTTCTCACGCACACATTCAAAGGTGGTGAACTGCACATTTGTGGTGTCATAGCTCAATGTTAAAACTGCATGGCCTATTTAAAGACATGATTGATGAACACAACCTACATCATACCTTGCCAGGGAGAGAGACAGTGAGAGAGAGGGAGAGAGACAGAGAGGGCGACAGAGAGGGAGACAGAGAGAGAAAGACAGAGAGAGAGACAGAGAGTGAGACAGAGAGAGAGAGAGAGGAAGACAGAAATGAAGAGTGGGTGTAGGTGGGAACGAATGAACATGTGGTTCGGGAGAGAAAAGAAAGGAAAACAGGAGGATGGATTGAGGTGGGCTGTGAAGGAGAACAACAGGTAAGGACGAATGGGGAAACACAGACAGAGAGAGAGAGAGAGAGAGAGAGAGCGGCAGAGAGAAAGAGATTTACAAAGGGAGGGGTAGTCCCTAGTGGAATGCGATCGATATCTCCACTGAAGTATGCCTTCTGTCCTGGTTCCAAAAGCAGTTTTAGAAATATAACCATCACACTTAACTTCTTGCAGTTATCTCCACCTGAGCCAATAGCCAAAACATTTATAATAGTTTTTTATGGTGTTGTCTTCCACTGCAGCATGGCCGGTAACAGATCACGCACACGTGGGCAGCTCAACCCAAGTCACTATGTTTGTTTCCCATCTACAGGGCCACGACTGTATACAAACACCCCAGCAAGCAAGCCTCCACGGGCCCCATGCAGGCAGGCTGTGGGCACTCTGGGCTAGGGCCAGCCCACACCAATCCTACACAGGCCCGGGGTGGGCTTGCCCAAGCGAGGCCTGCAGCTTTGGGTTCACTGCGGGCTGTCACCGGATAGCCAAACAAAAGATTCTAGAGTCTAGGCTGCCCAGAAAACCCATGCTGGGCCTGTTCTGGCTTCCACATATGGGCCCCCTTAGGGCTGGCACAAGGGCCATTTGAGGGCTGCACACACAGGGCCCCTGAGCTTTTGCTCATTGGCAAAATGCTGGCCCCTCAGTGCTGGCCCTGCGTGGGCAGCGATAACATAGCCCACAGGAGCCCTCACACTCAAAAATAGAAAGAAATGTTTGTTCTGCAAATCTAAATGGATGCAGTTACAGCAAAACTAACATCTGTATAGTCAGAAATGTACAATAGCCAAAATGAATTCAAATGAAAGACTTTATTAAATACAAGTGTGTGCGCGTGTGTGTATACAGAAAAGCTCTATAAAAAAAAAAATTATTATTATTAGTATTGAGTTTTGTCAAACCAAACTCCGAGTCAGAAAAGTTATAACTTTTTTACCTCTAAGTTTGGTTTGACAAAGCTCACGTGGACTACTGGTTAGGGTGTTGGGCTGGGAAGCATAACGTCACCGGTTCAATCCCCAACAAATCAAATTCAGAGTGTGTGTTTGTGTCACTACCCTGGATGGATAAAATGCAGAGATCAAATTCAGAGTAGGTGTGTGTGTCACTACCCTAGATTGGTTAAGGGCAGAGATCAAATTCAGAGTGTGTGTGTCACTATCTCTGCCAGTACATAGTCACTTTCACTTTTATGTTTTATTATTATATATAAATATATTAAATAAATAAATGAGCAAAAAATGAGTGCAGGCTCTGTGTGGGCCTATTGAGGGCTCCTGTGGGCTATGTTAGGGCTGCCCACGCAGGGCCAGCATTGGGGCCAGCACTTGGCCAATGAACAAAAGCTCAGGGGCCCTGCGTGGGCATAGTGAGGGCTCCTGTGGGCTATGTTAGGGCTGCCCATGCAGGGCCAGCAATGAGGGGCCAGCACTTTGCCAATGAGCAAAAGCTCAGGGGCCCTGCATGCACAGCCCTCAAAGGGCCCTTGTGCCAGCCCTAAGGGGGCCCGTACAGGGCCTGTGGAGGCTTGCTTGCTTGTTTTGAGCGCACACACAGAACAGAGAGCTAGAGGACAAAATGGAGCAATGTGATGACTTTGACAAAGAAGTGTATTGAAGTAGAATTGATGAATTTGACAAAGAAGTGTTTTGAAGTAGAACTGCAGACTACACCTCAACACCTCAGACTCACTCCTTAAGTATATGGTTCCCTGTCTAATGGTGTGGTATGATACTGTAATGAGGTCACGTTTGTAAAACAATGAGTGACAGTACATCACAAGGTGTTATTGGTGGCGTGGTGTGGGATACTGTAAGATTGAAATATTTAACAGCTCCATGGACGTGCATGGACATTTTACATAAAGATAAAAAAAATTACTTCTCTGCAAGCTTCAGAGCTAAGGCTTTTGTGACTGTCTGTCTGTGTGTGTGTGTGTGTGTGTGTGTGTGTGTGTGTGTGTGTGTGTGTGTGTGTGTGTGTATGTTTGTGTGTGTGTGTGTGTGTGTGTGTGTGTGAGAAATATATATCTATACTGTATATATGCATGTGCCGGGAGTGAGCACCCATGTGTGTGTGTGTGTGTGTGTGTGTGTGTGTGTGTGTGTGTGTGTGTTTGTGAGTTTGTGTGAGCGTGTGTGTGTGTGTGTGTGTGTGTGAGAGTGTGTGTGTGTGAGAGTGTGTGTGTGTAGAGCACATCGCAGTGAGAAGTCATCCATTTAAGCATGAGCCCCTGATCAAAGGTGGGCAGCTCTTTTGGACTGCATGCTACGAGACTCCACACAGGAGCTGTGGCAAGGCAGACCGCATATTATTACAGCTGGCTACACAGGGTTCATTAGCAAATAAACACACACACACACACACACACACATATAAAGAGAGACTGAAACCATAATGAATATGTATCATGAGATTCACTCATGAAAAAGAAAACACACACACACACTAACACACAGACACAAAGAGCAAGAGAGTGTGCGTGTGTGCGTATGTGAAAGTCCTCTCTATGGCATGGGTGGTGTAGACACATACACTCTGAAATCCACCTCTGCATTTAACCCATCCAGGGAAGTGACACACAGACAGTGATGTGAGGTTACACACTAACCCAGAGCAGTGAGCTGCCTTTGGCGGAGCCCGGGGAGCAATGATCGGGGTTAGGTGCCTTGCTCAAGAGCACTTCGGCCGTGGATGTGGGCATGGGAGAGGAGTGGTCAACAACTTACCCCGCCCACATTTTTCCTACTGGCCGGGGATCGAACCGGCCACTCTACGATTTCCAGCCTGAAACCCTAACCAGTAGGCCACGGCTGCATGTGCATGTGTGTGTGCATGTGCGTGTGTTAGTGTGTGTGTGTGTATGTGTGTGTGAGTGCGTGCATGTGCATGTGCGTGTCTGTGTGTGTGTGCATGCATGCATGCGTGTGTGTGTGTGTGTGTGTGTGTGTGTGTGTGTGTGTGTGTGTGTGTGTGTGTGTGTGTGTGTGTGTGTGTGTGTGTGTGTGTGTGTTTGTAATGAGGAAAACAACATGGAGTGCAGTCCCAGTGACAGTGCTGGCAGGACTGCGAGCCCCCCTCGTCTCGTTCTCCAGGCCCACAACGCATCGCCAGGGGCCTAATGGAGGCCTCTCATTGGTTGAGACCCATGCAGAGAATATTTAATATATCCTTATCTAAAATGTAACCAGCATGATACAAGCTACCAAAACATTCTCCAGTACTCTCACTCATCACTCAATCTCCCTCACTCTCTCTTTCTCCATCTCTGCATGCCTACCTCTCTCTTTCTCTCAGTGATATTTAGCCACAGGATTTGTCTATTTCTGAATATAAGACCCAACCAACAGCATCAGTCTTCACAGAGGGAAAGAGAGATAGAGAGAGAGAGAGAGAGAAGAGGGTGAGAGAGACTTTTTGACTTTTTTAAACCCTTTATTTTAAACAGGAGAGGAGGGGAGGGTAAGAGAGTGTGTAAAAAAGAGAGAGAGATGAAGAGGGTAAAAGTGAATGAGAGAGAAAGAGAGGGAGAGGGTAAGAGAGAGAGAGAAGGGAGGGGGAGTCAGAGAGCGAGAGAGAGGGAGAGTGTAAGAGAGAGAGGGAGAGGGGGAGGGGGAGAGAGAGGGTAAGACAGATAGACGGAGAGGAGGAGAGAGTAAGCACACAACAGAGAAAGACCCAAACTGTGGTGTGTGCAATGGAGGGCCTGGGAGGGAGGCTGGAAACAGACGCAATGCATGGATGCTTTGAAATGCTAATAGCATGTTTGACTGGAAGCACTTCTTCATGTGTGTGCATGAGGAGAAGTAAACACGTGCACCCAAGCCTGGAGAAACCAAAGCTAGCGTAGTGTTTTCACTAAAAGGACCAGCCCAACCATTCTCTTTTTCTGTCTCTCTTTCTCTCTACTTCTCCCCCACTCATACCCATAAAAGCACATGCATGTGTCTTGACACAAAAACACACAGGCACACAAACACACACACACACACACACACACACACACACACACACACACACACACACACACACACACACACACACACACACACACTTATTGTTTCTGTATTTGGCAAGCTGTGTAAGTGGACAGCTGGTGTGTGTGGGTGTAAATTAACCACAGGAAGTCTTTATGATGAGGGTGGAATAGTGCCTCTACATGTGCTCAGATACACACAAGCACACAAGCACACCCACACACACACAAGTACACACACACACACACAAACACACGCACACGCACACGCACACACACACACACACAGACACACGCACATACACGCACCTACACTAGTTACAAAGAAATTTTAGGTGATCTACAAATCTCTTGAGGTGTGGACAGTTATCACAGGTACGATATCTTACTCTTCCGGCAGCCAAGTCAAGATGCAGTGAGTCGTGGCAACAACAAACTCTTGCTTGTAATGGCAATAGCCAATCCCATTCCTTTAAATTTTCCCTCCTAATCATGAAGCAGCCATCACAACACAGGGTATTCAACACCAGATCTGCACGAGGCACACTCGCAGGCAACTCAGTGTGGCTTATTTGATTAAGAAAGCCACACAGTGTTAAAATCACACTGCATGGAGATGCCCTGATGCATGCATACATTTCTTTCATAAATACATCACTTACACAAATTCAATTGGACAAATGCTCAAAACAACAGGGACAACATTAGTAACCATGTGAGATCTAATTAAAGAGACAGTATGCAACAAATGTGTCACTTTTTGGAACATATTTTTGATAGGTACTGGTAGTGGATCTTCAAATGAATTTGTTTTGGTATAGACTCATGTGAAGGACAGATAAGCACATCTGTCGTTCCAACTAGCCGCCTAGACTACTAGACTATGCACTATGACGTTCTATGGTCTGGGTCGGACCACCCCATGAAAATGTAAAACAATAAAGGCGTTCACAGAACAACATTGTTAACTGTATCAGCAAAGAGACATACGTTAGCAAGCTAGTCAACCTTTTTTTATTAGTGCCAGCTCTGCTGTTGTTGGTGTTTTTAAGAATTTGCACACTATGTTCAGTATTTACATTGCTACTTTCAGACCAAAATTCCTTACTGTTGCCTTCAGTTACTATAAGGGCCCAGCTCCATAAGCATAAGGTCCTTAAATGTATGGATTGGGACAAGATAAATGACATCTTAAATCTATGGGTATATCGACATGGTTAGTATGGCCACCTGATACCTTTTTAGTCTTTTTATGACAACGGATATAACCTTATATCAGTGACGGGATTGGAAAGGGGATTGGCTGTCAGGTAGCCATTTAAACACTGCCCTACAGAAAAGTCCTTTTACTTTATAAATCTGGGCTTGTCACCTGCGGTAGAAGATTGATGTTTTTCACAAAAATGGATTTAGACTGACATGCTGATTGATTGACAGATACGTTATTGATCCCTGGCGGGCAAATGCACTCAAAAGGCAGAAGAAGAGAATGACTTGCATCTTCAAAACTATATAACCTTGCTTGTGACCATGTACAGTCAAAGGCGACAGCAGCGTCAGACTTTATTCTCCCTTCACAGCTATACATCTGCCTTATAAATAACCCTCTACCAAAAGTAACAGCCTCCTAAAATAGCACGGTAGTGGCAGGTGTGGTGGCAAATTGCTTCACGGCAATTAAGAGAAAGGACATTATACAACCCTGTTATTGCCTTTTCAATATTTAATCAGGTTTGGAGGGAGTTGTAATTAGCTGGGTGGCTAATGTGATGACCCCGGGTGCCATTCCTCACCACAGGAAAGGTGAGCGCTTGACGTGCTGAGAGCACATTGACTGCAAGGAGAGCCCAAAGTCAACACTTAATTCAACACATTCATCTATCCACTCATCAGAGGTCAACATAACAACAATGTTAAAGTCATCACACTGGACAAAGGACAATGATGGCAAATGCACTCATCGAGTCCAGCAGGTTTATACGAAGAAAAATAATAATCGCTCAACCAACAAGATAGATATAGCTGTAATCATCCAAGTGTGATTCTGAGGTGGTTTTCTGGTTCAGGTTGATCTCTCTACTGCAGGGGGGTTTTGCTTCCCATTGGGGTTAAGATTTGTTTTTAATTTGCTTGCTTTTCATTTTGTTTGCTTTTAATTTGTATTGCTCATTTATCTTACTTTAAGCTTTTGCTTGTTTCTCTTTCTTTTATTTTGTTATTGTGTTATTGTATCTAGTATTCTTTAACTTTGATTACTTTTATATGTTTTAGCTCTTTAAACTTAT
>NC_137928.1:27163227-27165727 GCF_963457725.1 Sprattus sprattus | reverse complement strand
CACACACACACACACACACACACACACACACACACACACACACACAAAGGCACACACAAACACAAACATGATCACAGACTTAAATGATGATGAGACAAGAGGTGAAATGTTTACAGCTATGAAAGTCATTCTGTATAAATCTATGTTGGTCACCACCTCATCACTCAAAGGCACACACAGAGACACACACACACACACTTTTTGATTTGTGTGTGAAAGTAAGTCCCAGGGGTCCCAGTCTGGCCTCTGCCCTTAGTGACCTTCCCATCCCTGCCTGACCTCCATGACCGCTGGATGCCTGTGGCCCCAACACATTACAGAGTAATACAACAAAAACCCTCCAAGCATTACACACACAGTGTGTGTGTGTGTGTGTGTGTGTGTGTGTGTGTGTGTGTGTATGTGTATGTGTGTGTGTGACATAATATGTCTGTGAAAAAGTGAAAATCTGAAACAAAGTGAGACAATTAGAAAGAGAGAGGGGATAGAGAACAAGAAAGAGAGAGAGGGGGGATAGAGAACAAGAAAGAGAGAGAGGGGATAGAGAACAAGAAAGAGAGAGAGGGGGGGATAGAGAACAAGAAAGAGAGAGAGAGAGGGGAAAGAGAACAAGAAAGAGAGAGAGGGGGGGAGAGAACAAGAAAGAGAGAGAGGGGGGGAGAGAACAAGAAAGAGAGAGAGGGGGGATAGAGAACAAGAAAGAGAGAGAGGGGGGGAGAGAACAAGAAAGAGAGAGAGGGGGGGGGGGAAACAAGAAAGAGAGAGAGACAGGCAGCCATTTAGCCCATCCAATCATAGCTGCTGTCTTATTAAATGTCACATCAGCCCTCATTAAAAACTCTAAATGAGTCTCTGGGCCCTAAGTTGAAAGGCAGTGAGCTCCACATTAGGTGCCGTGAGGACAAAATAGGGCAACATCACAGGGAGTGGCAGAGCAGAATGACTATGTGCATGAGTGCACACACACAGGACAACTGGACAAGACAGGACATGAGGTCACACACAGGACGGCTGGACAGGACATGAGGTCCCACACAGTACAGCTGGACATGACATGAGGTCCCACACAGTACAGCTGGACATGACATGAGGTCACACACAGGACAGCTGGACAGGACATGAGGTCACACACAGGACAGCTGGACAGGACATGAGGTCACACATAGGACAGCTGGACAGGACATGTGGTCACACACAGGACAGCTGGACAGGACATGAGGTCACACACAGGACAGCTGGACAGGACATGAGGTCACACACAGTACAGCTGGACAGGACATGAGGTCACACATAGGACAGCTGGACAGGACATGAGGTCACACACAGGACAGCTGGACAGGACATGAGGTCACACATAGGACAGCTGGACAGGACATGAGGTCACACACAGGACAGCTGGACAGGACATGAGGTCACACACAGGACAGCTGGACAGGACATGAGGTCACACACAGTACAGCTGGACAGGACATGAGGTCACACATAGGACAGCTGGACAGGACATGAGGTCACACACAGGACAGCTGGACAGGACATGAGGTCACACACAGGACAGCTGGACAGGACATGAGGTCACACATAGGACAGCTGGACAGGACATGAGGTCACACACAGGACAGCTGGACAGGACATGAGGTCACACATAGGACAGCTGGACTAGAACAAAGCACAGGTACAAAGCAATGAGTGTCTGCTGAGCCAATCACAACACGGACAGTTCTGATATGTGCTGTAATGACAAAAACACTTGTCACTTGCTCGACTCAAATCCAACAAATCAGTGCATATTATGAAAATATTTGAACTGTTAAATTGTCATTGTGAAATAACCAAATATCTGGTGTTGAACTGCCCAAGCCTCCAAAGGGTAATGATTGCCGTGGCCTTCACATTATTCAACATGCCTGAATACAAGCTGCACAGATCTTTGTGAATTTATGTAGAATAATGTGGAAAGGTAAGTGAAGAGGTTAGCAGTTACACGTAGCCTAATTTTCCAGTTTTGTCAGTGGAGAAAAAAAATGCCCACTATATGTGCATATAAATCAATATTCAGGTCTTCAAAGTATTTTCTTCCAAGAATAACGAAAAACCCAGCAATTATTGGCAAACTGTCGCAGTAAAACTCATACAGAAAAACAAGTATTGATCCTACAACGACAATTCTGGATGGAGTGACTTGCTATAATTTACCGTCTTTCAGAAAACAGCACAGAAGTCACAGGTCATCATATTCCTGCTCTAAAATGGCCAATAAGCCAAGCAGATTTTAAAATAGTATTAGCAAACCGTCAGCTGAGTTGTTTTGGAATCTATTTGGATGATTTCCCTTTTTGCACTTCCATGTTGAACGAGGTGTGTGTCAGTGAACGACAGGGAAGGAGATGGCTCATCTTTCTCTAATACTTCGGTTGCATTCTAGATTTGAAAAGACGTTATACACGGAGCATATATCGTAAACAGATTTGACTGTGAGACTGAATACAGGAAATATAGACTG
>NC_137928.1:27148227-27158227 GCF_963457725.1 Sprattus sprattus | reverse complement strand
TTCTGCCACTGAGGTAGATAAGTAGACACTTAATTTATCCCAAAGGAAATGATCACTGGACAAACACCTCGTTCACCTAATTAAAACTTGTCATCTGTACTGAAGAACCCTCCACACTGTTTAACCCTCTCACTCAATGATCTGGCTGAAAGAACCCCTCTGCCATTCAAAACTAATGATAGGGGTAAATCAGCAGACCCAGGCTGTTAACGGGGGCGGATCATTGTTGCATGACTACAGTGGACCATTTATTATATATAATTATATGATATATATTTATTGTTTACACCACAACTTTATCAGGACATGTAATACAACATGACTGACTTTTGTTCCATCAGTGTCCATCACAGATGTGATCGTCTAAAAGGAACCAGGGTTGCAAATATTTCACTGCGCCATGTTTGTGACTGGACATGCCAGCAATCAGAGGAGAAAAAGCATGGCATCCTCTTCAGACTGCTGCAGTACTTGAGAGTGTGTGTGCGTGTGTGTGTGTGTGTGTGTGTGTGTGTGTGTGTGTGTGTGTGTGTGTGTGTGTGTGTGTGTGTGTGCATGTGTGTGTGTGTCTGTGTGTGTGCATGTGTGTGCGTGTGTTTGTGTTTGTGCGTGTGTGTGTGTGTGTGTGTGTGTGTGTTTGTGTGTGTCTGTGTGCATGTGTGTGTGTGTGTGTGTCTGTGTGCATGTGTGTGTGTGTTTGTGTGTGAGCGTGTGTTTGTGTGTGTGTAAGTGAGTGAGCTCTGGATCAACTTAATGAATGCATTTATAATGCACCTCTTCTGATTTTGACCTGACAAATAAAGTTGTGAACATACGTACATACCAAACGAGTTTACTTAAAACTGTACAAAAAACGGATCCACTGTTCATGATTAACGAAGACGCTTAATTTGGACTCCCCTATGAGTCCCACCATCACAGGGAGACTTGTTAAATAAGGAGTGCTCTCTTAGCTCAAATAGTCTATCATACAATTAGATCTACCATCAGCGCTGCGTGTTGGCCATGTAAACACAGTGGCGCCCCACAGAGCGATACGTAAGGCTGTCAGTACACATAGTCGTCTGTTCAAATTAGCGCCAGTGATTAAATGGATAGATGCGGATACGCATTAGTGTTATCCACTTTATCTTTGATAAACTGATAAATACAGTGATTTAATTATTTCCAGAGGTGACAGAAAGTGATGAGAGAAAACTGCAGACTTCACGCCATCAAAGAGGAAAGCATCCCCCTTCTCTGTGTCAATTTATTAATCTACACTGTGTGATTGTAGCCCAAAGCATCCATATAGTGTGTTTGCTATGCTACTTTATTTTAGCGCATGTAGCGTGCCATGCCATTTCAACGCTCAGCTTCTTCAGCACACAAAACAGAGCTTTGACAACGAAGCGAGTAACCCTTACCTGATGTCGTTGACCTTTACCCCTTGAAAGTGAGAGAGAGCCACCTCGGTTGACAGACCAGAGGAGAAAGGACCAGAGTGCCGGTGTGCTTATCAAGGCTGTCCTTCGAGCGCGCCAAACCGAGCGCACAGGAGCGCGAGATGAAAAGGCTACTAATGACGGAGCGCCTTTGGTTTTCCAAAATTGAGCGCGCACGAGCCCGGTAGTGGCACGGACGTACTGCCAACCCCAGTAAATTATTGTTGTTCACAACAACGGTGTTCTGATAGTCGTGCGGTTCTTTTAGGGGTCCATTCGCCCAAGCAGTGTTGGGTGGTTTGGTGACATGGCAGCTTCATCCCGCCCCACGCAATCACTGTGTTTGAAGCTGGGTCGATGTTGGCAGACAGACTGGTGCGTAATGTTACGGGGTATTACGAGGAAAGGAGGAACGGGCTCCTCGAACGGTTACGTGAGGGAGAGATGCTTGCCCTCCAAAGCAGGTACACAGTTAAGTGAGGAAAAACTGAGCTACATACGCACACTGTTGTTCATCCTCAACATACAATTTTACGAAGGAATTTTTAATTCTCTCAACCTCTTCAAAACAAAAAAGTACCTCAGAATAGATTGCCATAATAAATCAGCCAGGCATGCACGCATAACAGGCATGGACATCGGTTTAAATATTGTTGACTGGACAATTTAAGACGCGTCCAAGTAAAAATTCGAGCAATTCCATTCATTTATATTAAAATCCTATTTAAGCTATTTGGTTTTCTACATCATTCATTTTCAAATATTACCTGCTATCCCTTGAGGTTTTTATGTGCCATAACAATGCGCATTGGGGTCGCCTTAGCCTCAGACTTGTTTACGGTTTCACCAAACCAGAGATAAGCGGGGCGGAACGTGACTCATGTAATTATATCAAATCTCTGTGCTCATTTCCCGCTGATAATATTGCAAATGATGATGATTATAGTATTGCAATCATTCATCACATATACAATTTTGTCCCGCTTCTCATTCTTATCTGATGATCTGAGAAACCTTGCCTACCACTAGGATGACCTAGACATCTCCAAACATTTAAAATATTGAGAAAACAGTTTACAGAGTGTCGGTATGAGAAAAAAAACGAGACTCATTGAGTCAGGTCAGGCAATTCCTAAAAACGATCTGCAGAGACTACTTCACGTGCCAACCTACAGTCGGTGGTCACGACACGCAAAAGCCGCTTACCTTGGGGTCCGGAGAAGGCACTTTGCGCCTGCCATCCCACCCAGAGAAACCTGCAGACGACTACAGGGTCCCGGAATAAGGTGATGTGCGCGATACTGCGCGGGTAAGGTCCTGGAGGCGCTACACTGTCCCGGCTCACAACATCGACTGACAGCACAAGAACGAATTCCAACGCTTGGCTCGCTCGCAAGCCAGTCGGTCTGATGGGTGGAGGGCTCAGCCTACGTAAACTGGCGCGAGTCACAGTCTCTTTGAGGAATAGCGTTTCGATCGACTAAACACCAGCGCGACCCGAGGCTGTTTCTCTCAGAGCTGAATGTGTGTGTGTGTGTGTGTGTGTGTGTGTGTGTGTGTGTGTGTGTGTGTGTGCCTGCGTGTGTGTGTGTGTGTGTGTGTGTGTGTGTGTGTGTCTCACAACGTATTCCTCTTAGAGGGAACGAGTTTTGATCTATTCAAAGCCACGTAAACATTGACAGGGAAGGAAGGATATGTGAGACTAGGATGAAAAAAGAAGAATAAAAAGGGTAATATTTACTACTAACAGATTATTGTATTGCACTGGCCAGACATTAAAAATTGAAAACCTTCCTGCAGATGAGAAAAGGAATGTAAAAACTGGAATATAACCCTACTTGCTCTCTCTCTCTCTCTATCTCTCTCTTTCTCTCTCGCTCTCATTATCTCTCCATCCATCCCTCTCTTTCTCTTTCTCATTAAGCCCCCCCCCCCTCTCAAACACACTCTTTTTCCAAAGGTATTTTTTAGTGCTGTCAGTTTAACGCGTTATTAACGGCGTTAATTTTTAATTATTATTATTTATTTTTTTTAGATTAACCTCATTTTTGCTCTCCCAAACTGTGTAGTAGGCTAACGTTACGTTTGAGTGAATGGTGAGCGGGATATGGCGAAATGGATGATAAAAAGCTTCTGAATAGAAAGTTTACCTTTAAAAGTTGTGTTGTGCAAAAAAAGCAAGCTTCACTGTTGTCTGAAAATGTCAACAGGCAGCTGGCTGAAAGCACAGAAGTAGTAGGCTTACCTTTTATTGGTAACCTAACTGTTACGGTTCATTGTTTTTGAAATAAGAGGCCTGACTTCTATGTTCACAGCAAACTTGAAAAAAAGAAAATATTAAGCCATGCACTATAGGCTGAGTCCTTGTTTATCTGAAATGTGCATTTTATAATTTTATTTTGTACCGCCCATGTTGTTTTTCAATAAAATAAAACATTGCATAAAACAAGCCAATCCACTTTTCCATGTTGATAAGAGCATTAAAAAAAAAAAATTGAAGGGACATAAAAATGTGCGATTAATACATTTACGATTAATCGCGATTAATTTTGAGTTAACTATGACAAAAATGCGATTAATCGCGATTAAATATTTTAATCGTTTGACAGCACTAGTATTTTTCTATATACAGTACATAGCAATCCAATACACCACATGCAGAGAAACCTTTCATGTCTCACCTCCCTCATACAGGATTTGCTGGTGCAACCTAAAGAATGTTCAAGCTGGGCACATGTTTGCATCCCGCTGTGCTGTAGGCCTGGGGAAATGACCTATATGTATGTGTGTCCATGTGTGTCCGTGTGTGTGTCCGTGTGTGTGTCCATGTGTGTGTGTGTGCCCACGGTGTATCAGTAAAGTGATCTCTAATGTTCACTCTGTTGCTGGGCTCATCCTGGTGAGTCAGACCTCCTTTCTCCGCGAGACCAAGAGGTCATTATGCCTTTTTTTTGTTGTCCTGGATGTTCTCCTCTATTCTCACTTTCATCTCTCTCTATTTCTCTCTCTCTCTCTCTCTCTCTCTCTCTCTCTCTCTCTCTCTCTCCCTCTGTCTCTCACTTTATCTATCTCTCGCCCACTCTCTTCCTGCCTTCTGCCCCTTCTGAGGGACATGTTTGACAGGCCAGCCTCAATTTTCCATTTGTGTCTGGGTGTGTGCCTTTGTGTGGAAGCTAAATAGAGATCACAGGGGGTAAGTTGTTGGTTAATCTAAAAATAGCCAATGTCATCACATGCTGCTGTGTGTGTGTGTGTGTGTGTGTGTGTGTGTGCGTGCGTGCGTGCGTGCGTGCGTGCGTGCGTGCGTGCGTGCGTGCGTGCGTGCGTGCGTGCGTGCGTGCGTGTGTGTTTGTCCATATGAATGACTCAACATCAGCAGGGGTGTGGGTGCATATACACCAGTGTGACTTCCCCGATCCGAACTGTGTGTGCTACTGTGCAGGCTGCTGAGAAAAAGAACAACCAGGCACAACCGTTACTCACCACTTAGGACAAACAGGACGGTGGTGATGTCTTTGAACACTGCATAGAGGAGAACTAATGCCCCAGGGCTAAAATGTTCAATTTTCACTTACAACGAGAAGGATCCCACACAAGTACACACACACACACACACACACACACACACAAACACAGATATCCCACAATGCACACATCCAAGACGAATTCTGGGCAATTACACTAATTAAAGCAACAGTATTCATGATATGATTTGCCACTTTTAGTATTATTCAGGTTCGCCTCTGCCTCAGACTTGTTTACAGTTTCACTAAACCTGAGCTATGAACGTGACTCATGTAATTCTATTACATTTCCTGCTCATTTCCTGCTGATAATATTGCTAATAATGATCATCATAGTATTGCAACTGTTGTAATAATGATCATCATAGTATTGCAACATCACATATACATACCTCACACACATGCATATGCAAACAGACACACACAACCCAGAGCAACCTAACCAACAATACATAAATAATTCAAACATGCAAACTGAAGACATATCCAGACACAGACATGTATTAAGAAGCATGCACTCACACACACACAAACAAACGTACACACACACACACACACACACACACAAACACACAACCAATTACATGTGTCAGATCTCTTTGACCCAGTCCTTATTATGGCGTGCCCAGACAGCAGCCTGTGTGTCTTCACCCCTTCACACCTTTACTGAGGGGCAAGCCCACTACCCCTGATTCACTAGCTCTTTCTTCCCATTCAATTTCATTTCCTCTCTCAGATCCAATTCACTCCTGCTGTAATGCAAGCTTAAAGAATAGCACTCCCAAAATAAGGCTTAGACAGTGGAGCGAGAGAGAGAGAGCGAGAGAGAGAGAGAGAGAGAGAGAGAGAGAGGTGAAGCTGTGACCTGTGACCTCTAGGGACACTTGTGTTCATTCCTCACATTATCACCCTTGCAATAAAGGGAGTTCAGGCCCTGTGAAGCGCTTTGGGACAATTTGATCGTTTTGGCGCTATATAAATCAAATTGAATTTAATCCAAAAGCACATTTATGTGCTGTATAATACAGAGTGGTGGACTACCCTTGTTTGTTCTAAAAGCATGCCTTCTTCTGTAGGACACTGTCAAGGTGCATTTCCCACAATCCCATGCTCCAGAAAAGGTAGAGAGTCTGCGGGCTGCGGTGTCAGCTGTGTTTTTGTTTTGTTGCCAGCAGGACCGCTCGCTGTTAGTCTCTCGTCAAAGTCTCGGTCGTCTATCAGGAGCATAGATGGCCTCCTGGGCTGGCATTGCATCTCTCTCTCTCACACGTGCTCTCGCATCGCACCTTGTTGTCAGGGAGATGCATGACTGACAGGTGCCAACATCCAGACTGACGTGCAGAGCCCTTAGAGGAGGAGAGGGAGGGCCTACAGACGGTGCATAATAATTACCCTCCCTACCCACCCCCACTGCCTCAGAGAACAGTGTTTTCCTGCAGGCTGTCTCTTCACAGCCCTTCTAATCAATCCATCCCTCTCATTTTCTTCTACAGTCATATCTCGCTCCCTCTCACTTACCCATCTACGTTATTGTTGTGGCTGGCATTATCCTCCCTCTCTCTCTCTCTCTCTCTCTCTCTCTCTCTCTCTCTCTCTCTCGCTGCAGTCTGTTGTATCTTCCTAAGCTCCATCACGCTGCCCTGAATCCAGCTGGGCTGCCACAGCACATTCCCGCTTGTCACCTGACACCTTTACTCAGTGCACTCCTGCCTATGATGATGTACCCATTGGATTTGCAAACAAATGGTCAGGAACCACCCTGCAGAGAGTCCACTAATGAAGCAGTTGCTTTATTACTTCTGGGGTTAAGTTAGCCATTAGGAGTAAAACACCAAGTCATTTCTGAGAGTTTGTGTAGTAACAACTAGTGATTTAAGTTATAAAATCATCTGATGCTTTTATTAAATTTAGAAAAGCTGTTTGAGAGAATAATCACATAGAAGACCAACAAAACACAACACAGGCAAAACACAACAACCAACAACCTTTGAAGAGCAGTGATGCTGACGGACTTCACAGTAATGTATGTCTACGTATATTAAACTTGATGACAGGTAGCTGTTTTTTTTGCACATACACACACACACATTCAGAATCACAACCAAATTTAGTAGCTATCATTTTCAACACCTGCTTTTTCAAGCACAAAACATTAAATTCCTTTCTTCTTTCTCTCTCCCTCTCTTTGTTGCAATCTATCTTTGAGGCTTAAAAGATGAAATCAGACACGGACAGAAATGCGAAAAGGCAAAGTACCGTCAGAGATGGAGCCGCCAAGACCTCTTCCATATGTAAATTAGTCAAGTTGTCAGCTAGAGAGACAGAATAAAACAGACCAAGAGTGAGAGAGAGAGAGAGAGAGAGAGAAAGAGAGAGAGAGTGAGAGAGAGAGTGAGAGAGAGAGAGAGAGAGAGAGAGAGAGAGAGAGAGAGAGAGAGGATAAGCAAGAGCTGTAGTAAAGCAGTGGAGATACTGAGGAGGTTGTCACTTGTCACTTTCAAAGCCACAGCACTGATGCACTAATTTAAAACCCAAGGATAAAATAAAAATGCATCACCTAACCAGTGAGACAGTTGACAGGGAGAGAGGGAGGGAGGGGGAGAGGGAGGAAGGGAGGGAGGGAGGGAGGGAGGGAGGGAGAGGGTGGGAGAGAGAGAGGGAGGGAGTGAGAAAGGGAGATAGAGAGGTAAAGAAGGAGAAAGGGAAAGAGAAAGAGAGCAAACGAGAGACAGACAGAGAGAATGAGAGCGACAGAGAGCGAGTTGGAGGGAGGAGGAGAGAAAGAGGGAGGGAGGGAAAGAGAGAGTGAGAAAGAGAGAGAAAGAGGGAGAGAGAGAGAAAGAGAGAGAGAGAGCGGGAGAGCTGGAACATGACAGAAATGAGAGAGAAACAAGAGGACAAGAGAGAGTCGTGAGAAGAGGGTCATAGATGGGGATTAAAAAGCCAAATGAGCGATTATGCAACAGATTGATGCATATGCATGCTGTAGTTCCAGAGCAAAACATATTAGTAGAAATATGCAGAGAAGTGAAAGTGAGATAATGGATGAATAAGGATGAAAAAAGCTGACAGACAGAGGGAGAGAAGAGGAGAGGGGAAGAGAGAGAGTGAGAAGGGGAGAGAGTGTTAGAGTAAGGGGGGAGAGGGGAGAGGGTAAGCGTGAGAGTAATGTGGGAGAGAGTGAAGGAGAGAAGAGGAGAGGGGAAGAGAGAGAGTGAGAAGGGGAGAGAGTGTTAGAGTAAGGGGGGAGAGGGGAGAGGGTAAGCGCGAGAGTAATGTGGGAGAGAGTGAAGGAGAGAAGAGGAGAGGGGAAGAGAGAGAGTGAGAAGGGGAGAGAGTGTTAGAGTAAGGGGGGAGAGGGGAGAGGGTAAGCGCGAGAGTAATGTGGGAGAGAGTGAAGGAGAGAAGAGGAGAGGGGAAGAGAGAGAGTGAGAAGGGGAGAGAGTGTTAGAGTAAGGGGGGAGAGGGGAGAGGGTAAGCGCGAGAGTAATGTGGGAGAGAGTGAAGGAGAGAAGAGGAGAGGGGAAGAGAGAGAGTGAGAAGGGGAGAGAGTGTTAGAGTAAGGGGGGAGAGGGGAGAGGGTAAGCGCGAGAGTAATGTGGGAGAGAGTGAAGGAGAGAAGAGGAGAGGGGAAGAGAGAGAGTGAGAAGGGGAGAGAGTGTTAGAGTAAGGGGGGAGAGGGGAGAGGGTAAGCGCGAGAGTAATGTGGGAGAGAGTGAAGGAGAGAAGAGGAGAGGGGAAGAGAGAGAGTGAGAAGGGGAGAGAGTGTTAGAGTAAGGGGGGAGAGGGGAGAGGGTAAGCGCGAGAGTAATGTGGGAGAGAGTGAAGGAGAGAAGAGGAGAGGGGAAGAGAGAGAGTGAGAAGGGGAGAGAGTGTTAGAGTAAGGGGGGAGAGGGGAGAGGGTAAGCGCGAGAGTAATGTGGGAGAGAGTGAAGGAGAGAAGAGGAGAGGGGAAGAGAGAGAGTGAGAAGGGGAGAGAGTGTTAGAGTAAGGGGGGAGAGGGGAGAGGGTAAGCGCGAGAGTAATGTGGGAGAGAGTGAAGGAGAGAAGAGGAGAGGGGAAGAGAGAGAGTGAGAAGGGGAGAGAGTGTTAGAGTAAGGGGGGAGAGGGGAGAGGGTAAGCGCGAGAGTAATGTGGGAGAGAGTGAAGGAGAGAAGAGGAGAGGGGAAGAGAGAGAGTGAGAAGGGGAGAGAGTGTTAGAGTAAGGGGGGAGAGGGGAGAGGGTAAGCGCGAGAGTAATGTGGGAGAGAGTGAAGGAGAGAAGAGGAGAGGGGAAGAGAGAGAGTGAGAAGGGGAGAGAGTGTTAGAGTAAGGGGGGAGAGGGGAGAGGGTAAGCGCGAGAGTAATGTGGGAGAGAGTGAAGGAGAGAAGAGGAGAGGGGAAGAGAGAGAGTGAGAAGGGGAGAGAGTGTTAGAGTAAGGGGGGAGAGGGGAGAGGGTAAGCGCGAGAGTAATGTGGGAGAGAGTGAAGGAGAGAAGAGGAGAGGGGAAGAGAGAGAGTGAGAAGGGGAGAGAGTGTTAGAGTAAGGGGGGAGAGGGGAGAGGGTAAGCGCGAGAGTAATGTGGGAGAGAGTGAAGGAGAGAAGAGGAGAGGGGAAGAGAGAGAGTGAGAAGGGGAGAGAGTGTTAGAGTAAGGGGGGAGAGGGGAGAGGGTAAGCGCGAGAGTAATGTGGGAGAGAGTGAAGGAGAGAAGAGGAGAGGGGAAGAGAGAGAGTGAGAAGGGGAGAGAGTGTTAGAGTAAGGGGGGAGAGGGGAGAGGGTAAGCGCGAGAGTAATGTGGGAGAGAGTGAAGGAGAGAAGAGGAGAGGGGAAGAGAGAGAGTGAGAAGGGGAGAGAGTGTTAGAGTAAGGGGGGAGAGGGGAGAGGGTAAGCGCGAGAGTAATGTGGGAGAGAGTGAAGGAGAGAAGAGGAGAGGGGAAGAGAGAGAGTGAGAAGGGGAGAGAGTGTTAGAGTAAGGGGGGAGAGGGGAGAGGGTAAGCGCGAGAGTAATGTGGGAGAGAGTGAAGGAGAGAAGAGGAGAGGGGAAGAGAGAGAGTGAGAAGGGGAGAGAGTG
>NC_137928.1:27135727-27143227 GCF_963457725.1 Sprattus sprattus | reverse complement strand
CTTAGAGTGCCCTGCATTTACATTTTTATATTCAAATTTAGCAGGTGCTTTCATCAAAAGCAATTTACAGCGCAGGCATGTATTATATCAGCATGTGGTTCCCAGGGCACTGAACACACGCCCTTGGTATTCATCAACACCAAAGTGCCACCTCTCAGATAGCGGCGCCACTGCCCACTCACTCCACACTGTCCATACGGTCCACTCCTGGGGCTGGGTGTCTGTTGCTGGGCTGGGTTAGGTTAGGGGAAGAGAGGGCTGGGTGTGTGTTGCTGGTTAGGTTAGGGGAAGAGAGGGGTGGGTGTCTGTTGCTGGGCTGGGTTAGGTTAGGGGAAGAGAGGGTGGGTGTCTGTTGCTGGGCTGGGTTAGGTTAGGGGAAGAGAGGGCTGGGTGTCTGTTGCTGGGCTGGGTTACGGGAAAAGAGGGGTGGGGGTCTGTTGCTGGTTAGGTTAGGGGAAGAGAGGGCTGGGGGTGTGTTGCTGGGCTGGGTTAGGTTAGGGGAAGAGAGGGTGGGTGTCTGTTGCTGGGCTGGGTTAGGTTAGGGGAAGAGAGGGGTGGGGGTGTGTTGCTGGGCTGGGTTAGGTTAGGGGAAGCCGGCCCTGGCACAGGTGGAGATAAACTACCCCACTGCAACCTGATGATGGTTGGCATCTCGTGCATTCTGTGGGTGGGTGCCAGCCAGGTGCCAGGGAGGGGAGGTGGGCGCGCAGCCCAGAGTGGCAGGGAAGTCTTGGGACCGAAACCAAACACAAATCCATGACTGAGTGGCTCCTGGATCCATTTATCTTTCTTTCTATCTATTTCTTGCCCTCTCCTCCTGTTTCACGCTCGGTCTCTCTCTGTCTCACTCCATCTCTCTGCTCTTTGACTGAATACTGTCTTCTCGGGTGAAATCAGTCGCAAAACGGGACTCTTCCCGTGGCTTAATGTGCCCTAGATAGGAGCAGAGCTTATGTCAAGAGAGAGGGAACAGAATTAAAGAGAGAGAGAGAAAGAAAGAAAGAGAATGAGAAGGAGGTGGGGGTGGCCAGCATCATATTCTAAACCCCAATGTAGCTGCACTGGAGAGGGGGAAGGAGAATGGAAAGAAGAAAGACTGAGAGAGACAAGGAGGGATGAGAGGTGAGAGAGAGAGAGAGCAAGAGAGAGAGAGAGAGAGAGAGAGAGAGAGATTGGTGACAGACACACAGGAACACAGAGACAACATAAAAGGATTGAAATGAAACTTAAAGAGGTTCTGTACTTAAAGCCGCCTTAAAAAATCCAATGTGTCATTAAACCAGAAGACTGGCTTGATTGGCTATTGGGGCCATTTACAAGTAATAGCCTGCTGAACTCAAGAGCATAATCACAAAGCTATTGTACCAAATCATGGCCTGAACATAACGGACAATATAAGACATAATAATAACTACACACACTTGGGGCCCTATCTTGCCGATCAGAAACGCAAGTAGGACGGCGCCAAACGCATGTAGCTGTGTGGGCGGCTCTATGACGCAGTTGCTATTTTAACGGCGGAAAAAACACACTTGCGTCCAGCGCAAGTGTCAAAAGGGTTGGTCCAAAGGAGGTTACTCAGCCATAGGTGTGGTTTGGGCGTAATATGCAATAAACCAATCAGAGCGTCATCTCACATTCCCTTTAAGAGCGAGGAGCGCCTATTCCATAGCGGCTTGTTATTATAATGGCGGAATTACCTGGAGGAAGACCGTGAGGCCACCAGAACGTGTATTACCAGAAACAATCACGGCAATATTTTCCCATGCTTGTTTGGAGAAATGATTCTACTTTTCATTTCTTGTTTGTATTTTTTCAGTTACTAGCATTCGTTTTTTGGGGGCAACATATTTGAAATAAAAGTCACAAAAACATACTTTCCGATGTTTTGGGTTCACCCTCACTGAATCACTAGGTTATGTATGCATGGTAATAATATTGCACCCATCGGCACATGCAGTTCAACCTCACGTCTTCTAAAGTCCTCTAATCTATCCTCATTTATGTCATTGACACTTCCATGATTCATGGCAATGTTGTGTAAAACACTGGGGGGGCGCGTATGTGAATACGTATGCTTAGCCCTCTCTTGGCTGTCGGGTGTTACGGGAAATTTTATGAATTCCCCAGCATGTCGGACTAGACCTGACGTAACTGCATGTATAGCCGAACTTTTTGCAGACTGTGATAGGGACACTGTGCGTCTGTCCCCAGCTCATCTGCCAGAGAGAGAGCGAGTGAGTGTGAGTGTGTGTGTGTGTGTGTGTGTGTGTGTGTGTGTGTGTGTGTGTGCGCGCGCGTGCGGCCAGCCACTGATCAGGCTCTCCCAGTGGTGTAGTCCAGGGTTTACGCAGGTATACGGAGTATACCCACTTATTTTTCAGTCAGCATTGAGTATACCCACTTCTCAAAACAGGGTGTTTATCCTGTGCTGTATGGGCTGCTTAAAAATAAATAAGAGTATACCCACTTCTCTAAGGACCACTACTTCACTGGGCTCTCCTCTCTTCCGATCTCTCCCTCTCCCTCCCTTTTCTCCTTATCTTGTCGCAGACTGTGATATGGACAGTGTGCGTGTGTCCCCAGCTCATCTGCCAGGAGATGGCAGACATCAGAACCGCCATTACAATTAACCTGAATCATTTGGGTCAATGTGTACGCTAGATGTATGCCTATTTTTAAAATATCTTGGATATGGATATCACAATGATTTCCTCATGTGGTAAATACTTTATTTTCCTTGTAATTATATATGGCTTGCCAAAAAAATTGGTGTAAATCTCTCGTGAAGACGACAGAAGTAAAGTGTAGCCTATAGGTCCTATACTGTGCGGGCAAGCACATGCGCCCTTAAAATAGCGTTCTGAATACGCGTTACAGACCTTAGACATTGCGCCTCTGACATTGGACCAGCTTTTTTGAGGTCAATGGCGCACGGCGCACAGCGTTGTTTTGAAACTGCAAAATACCACTTGCGCCAGAGAAACGCCTTCTCTGTTCCGCCCCCGCCCATGTCGACGCAAGTTCATTTCGAAGCGCGCCTCTGCAGGGAAAATCGCGCTGTGTGCCGGGTGCAAGATAGGAATGATACATGCGTCGGTGACAATGTAAATTGCGCTGGGTGCAAGGTAGGGCCCTTGGAAGAGCATTATATACATACATGTGTGTGTGTGTGTGTGTGTGTGTGTGTGTGTGTGTGTGTGTGTGTGTGTGTGTGTGTGTGTGTCCTGCACTAGTCCTGTGGTGGCAGTGCAGAGGCTGTAGTGGTGGCTGGGTGAGTTTATTAGTTCATTGGTCACAACGGCCAGGTGTGCCAGCATGTAGGCTACCAATGCCATCCTCTATGGCTCTCTCTCTCACACACACACACACACACACACACACACACACACACACACACACACACACACACACACACACACACACCTTGACACACACACATACCTTGACACACACTTACATACACACTTGTGTGAGCTTCCCTTTTCAGGTTGCGGTCTTATGAGCCGGGCCATAGCAGTATGTGTGAGAGAGAGAAAGAGAGAGAGAGACAGTGTGTGTGTGTGTGTGTGTGTGTGTGTGTGTGTGTGTGTGTGTGTGTGTGTGTGTGTGTGTGTGTGTGTGTGTGTGTGTGTGTGTGTGTGTGAGTGTGTATGTGTGTGTGTGTGTGTGTGTGTGTGTGTGTGAGGTTGTATGTGTGTGTCTGTGTGTGTGTGTGAAACACCAACATTGCTCTTGAACGTTGCCAACCTCCCTCATTGTCCGCCCCATTTCTCACTGTCTATTTTGAGTCCCTTCACCTCCTGAGGATTTCCCTGCACCCTCTGATGTTGGTCATGAAAGACACATGTTAAGGGCTCCATCAGTGCTCTCCCTGCCTGTGACATGTCACTCAAACCCATTTCAGAGGGCCTTCACACGTGCACTTTATGCAGCACACTCTCACTCCAGAGAGCTTGACTCTGAAAACCACAAATAATGGCCGCCTGGGAGATCTCACACTTAATATCTAATTTACTAAACGATTAATTAGTCATCAAGATGATTTTGGGGAAAAAACAGAGAATGGGGAAAAAAATCCGCAGCGAGTAGGGTTGTGGATGAAAGGAACACTGTCATGCAGTGTGGAGCAGGGTAGAACCAGGCAGACAGTGGCAGGTTAGAACCAGGCGACAGTGGCAGGTTAGAACCAGGCAGACAGTGGCAGGTTAGAACCAGGCGACAGTGGCAGGTTAGAACCAGGCGACAGTGGCAGGTTAGAACCAGGCGACAGTGGCAGGTTAGAACCAGGCGACAGTGGCAGGTTAGAACCAGGCGACAGTGGCAGGTTATGACCAGGCGACAGTGGCAGGTTAGAACCAGGCGACAGTGGCAGGTTAGAACCAGGCGACAGTGGCAGGTTAGAACCAGGCGACAGTGGCAGGTTAGAACCAGGCGACAGTGGCAGGTTATGACCA
Organism: Sprattus sprattus; assembly: GCF_963457725.1. Classification (NCBI taxonomy): domain Eukaryota; kingdom Metazoa; phylum Chordata; class Actinopteri; order Clupeiformes; family Clupeidae; genus Sprattus; species Sprattus sprattus. The sequence goes on along the minus strand of NC_137928.1, from coordinate 27,138,770 downwards.
GGCGACAGTGGCAGGTTAGAACCAGGCGACAGTGGCAGGTTAGAACCAGGCGACAGTGGCAGGTTAGAACCAGGCGACAGTGGCAGGTTAGAACCAGGCGACAGTGGCAGGTTATGACCAGGCGACAGTGGCAGGTTAGAACCAGGCGACAGTGGCAGGTTAGAACCAGGCGACAGTGGCAGGTTATGACCAGGCGACAGTGGCAGGTTAGAACTCGGCTTCGGCAGGTTAGAATTAGGAAGACAGTGGCAGGTTAGAACTCGGCTTCTGTAGGTTAGAACTAGGAGGACAGTGGCAGGTAAGAACCAGGCGAACGTGGCAGGTCAGGAGGGCAGGACCAGGTGTGGCTAGAGTCAGGTGCGCTTCGGTGAGAGCCACACAGGTAAGTGACGGTGATTTTAGCTGGGATGTTTCCCAAATGTTTCCTGAAGGGTTGAGATTAGGATCACTGTTCGCCAAAACCTCCAGACACAACAACAGTTTCTTCCCCCTCGTCGTCTCACTACTGAACAGCCAACATACTGTGGCCTGTGCAATAACCCTGGATCAATATAATAACCACTGTACAACCATCCCGCAATCATATTTACTTATTTTATTGTCAAATACAATATACATACTGTCTAATCGTCATACTCTTACCGTATAGTATTTATCCCGGCACTTCTTGCACTCTCCACTTCTTTGCACTATTGGTTGTGTTATAATTCACAGCTCCTGTATATAACCATTCCTCCTCGTATACTTTCTTGACTTTTTACCCTGTATCACTGTTTGTTTTGTATTGTGTTGTGATGTATATTCTGTGTATGTACAAGCACACTGAGAGGCACTTTACCCGGAGTCAAATTCCTTGTTTGTGCAAACTTACTAGGCCAATAAAACCTGATTCTGATTCTGATTCTGATTCTGAGAAACACCTCCTTCTTTTCTCTGTCGGTTGCTAACACCCTTCAGTGCTGTTCCTCGTCTGAGTCAGGAAAGGTTTGTGAGGTCCTGCGAAAAGGAGCAGGGAGGTGGTTGAGCTCATCACACACACACACACACACACACACACACACACACACACACACACACACACACATACACCAGACACACAAACACACACACACACACACACACACACACACACACACACACACACACACACACACACACACCTGGCACAGGTGCAAGACAAAAAAACAGCGGTGTCAAGTAATAAAAGCTGAATGGGGTTGGAACCCACAGAAGTAGTGTAGGTAGTGCCAGTATCCAAGGCAAGGCATGAAGATTGTATTTTGCTTACTTGTGGGTATGATTTTGTGGGTATGATTTTGTCTATCACTGTAGGACAACAACACCTGGTGAGATTAAGCACTGATATATATCACTGTATTCAGCTTATATAATGCAAATTTGTCCATAGTCATACACATATATGGGACTTGAAGCAAATTTGATTCAATCCTTAACTATTTGTTAAGTGTTTATTAATGATCTCTCTGTCATAGAAAGCTGGTAGTCATAGGTAGGAGAATTGGGAATGTTTTGTTTTGTTTGGGTATCTGCCTGAACGGTATCATTGGTTTAGCTGTCGTACAATCCAGACACCAATTTATCACTGTATCTACTGAACCTGATCAATCAATATCCTGAATCTGGAAAAAAATGATGATAATAAACACACACCCCTGCACACAACAGTGCTCCAAACACCAGCCAATACCCACTATACCACTTGATTAAAAATGACCAAAACAAAATTATATCCAGGGACGTCAGATCAATGCTCGTTAGCTTTCATCAGCCGAAGGGGGATAAATGATTCATGCTCTCCGGTGAGATCAGTTAGACTAGTAATTTAGCACCAGATACCAGCGGCCACAGACCGAGGCACTGATCCATGACTGTGAGGATTACTTGACTTGGACGGAGGACAAAAACAAACCCGAACAGAAACAGAGTACGAGAGGGTGATAAATAGCTGGTGTTCAGGGCTTGCAGACACTTTAGACGCAAAATGTTTTCCAAGGCGTGAAATATTCATGAACAAATGGAAAAGTCATGAATGGCACTGTTGCGGGCGGTCGCGGGGAGCGTGACGGGCAGACGTCTTTTTTTGTGAGCAGAGTGAGTGTTTCTATATTTAGCAACACGTCCCAGCTTTGCAATTCTCGCTCTCTGTCTCACCCTCTCTCTCTCTCATAAACCTACAGACAGATGGTAACACACCCATAATACTAACACACACACACACACAACACACACACACACAACACACATACACACACACGCACACACACACACACACACACACACACATACACACATCCTTCCATCCTCTCCCTCTCCACTGCGCCTCAGTGTAGCAGTAACCGGGTGCAAGGGTTTATCTCTATCCACTGTTGGCATATCGTTTATTAAAATCTACCAAAGTCGTTTCTTCCTCAAAGTCTTTTTTTTCCTCACAGCGCAGGAGCCGTGAAATGAAGAAGCGCCGGCATCTCGATGAACTGCAGTGGAAGACCCCCACACACACGTGGGCAAAAACAGCCCAGGAGGGAGCAATCATCTGGGGAGACATCTTCTGTTAATGCTGTGATTCCCAACATTCACCCTCACTATTGTCCATTTTTTCCACCTAAAATGATTAAATATTTACTTATTTATTCGCTCTTTTTTATTTTCTGTTGTTTTGGCGGTGGGGGGGATATGCAAGCCTATGCAAGCAGGAGTGTAAATGCAGTGGGCGGCGAATGGGAGCGAAATAGTCCACTCAGTTGGGGCTCAGGCCTGGGGAAGGGGAACCCACAGAGTGCAATTTCACAACGCATTAACATTTCCCATCCTCCTGCCAGGGGTTTACCGGTTATCTCACACACCAGAGAGGAGGGGGGGGAGGCATCGGATGTCATAGGCGCAGAGCAAGAGAGAGTACAAGAAAGAGAGAAATAGAGAGAAGAGGAGAAAAGAGAAGAGGAGACAGACAGAGAAAGAGAGAGAGAGAGAAAAGGAGATGAGAGACACAGGGGCAAACATATGTCAGGGGGTCAAAAGGGAG
>NC_137928.1:27123227-27130727 GCF_963457725.1 Sprattus sprattus | reverse complement strand
ATGGGTTGTATGTGAGTTTGCTGTTGCTAAAAGTACGATATTCCTGAAATCATTCTCTCTCGGCCCCTCTGTCGGTGCGCAGACTCATCATTGCGGTGACCGTTAAACGCTTTTTATGTCCCTCTGTTTTGGCAGCGACGAGGCCGGTATGGGCCAAAAATGCTGCCATTTTCTTTTTCATAACCCACACACACACACACACACACACACACACACACACACACACACACACACACACTCCATTTCCTTTTAGTATGATGGATGGTGGTCATTTAATACAATGGTGCCGACAGAACCCTCACTTTCAGCATTCAGCATTTGTGAGCAGAGCAGAAGTGATATCTCCCCCTTCAGGATGGGAAAACCAACAGCAGATGAAAGCATATCCTGTGTGAAAATGCATCTCTGCTTTCGAATCCGTTCAACAGAGAGAGGAAAGACCTCAACACATAGACCTGCTCATAACTCCAAACGCTCATTGCTAAAGCAATAAAGCACACACACACAGCAGAGCACATGCACAAACACACACATTCTGAGATAGAAGCCCCCTCCGAGACAGACCTGGCCCTGACCTGTTCCAGAAACATGAGTTGAACATAATCACACACTCATGATTTCATCCCACACAAAGCTGCTGAACAAACACTGAACGGTGCGTGTTGGGGGCTGTTTTTCTTTTTTTACACGGAATACTGTAACACCTGCTAATCTCATAAATCAGTCAGGCGTTTACCTGTGTTTTAGTGTGCGTGCTTGTGTGTGTGTGTGTGTGTGTGTGTGTGTGTGTAAGGGTGTGTGTGTGTGTGTGTGTGTGTGTGTGTGTGTGTGTGTGTGTGTGTGTGTGTGTGTGAGTGTGAGTGTGTGAGTGTGAGAGTGAGAGTGAGAGTGAGAGTGAGTGAGTGTGAGTGTGTGTGTGCAGGTAATGAATGGCTTGTGTGTCAATGTGTAAGTGTGCTTGTGTGTATCTTATGTGTGTGTGTGTGTGTGTGTACATATCTGTGTGTCTGTGTGTGTGTGTGTGTGTGTGTGTGTGTGTGTGTGTGTGTGTATGTGTGTGTGGCTGTATGTGGGAGGATATACAGTTCATGATCCAGCACTTTAAAAGCGTATTTAAAACTCTACCTCTCAGTGAACTGTCTCAGCATGGTGAAAAGGTTGCTCAGCATATTGTCTCTTCCTCTTCCTCTCAGCCGCTCAGGAAATAGAGATGGTTCCTTCTGCAAAGACAAAAGGAGACTGGTAAAACAACATAACAACCTCATTCTCAGTGTGTGTGTGTGTGTGTGTGTGTGTGTGTGTGTGTGTGTGTGTGTGTGTGTGAGTGTGTTTGTGTGTGTGTGTGTGTGTGTGTGTGTGTGTGAGTGTGAGTGTGTGTGTGTGTGTGTGTGTGTGTGTGTGTGTGTGCGCGTTTGTGTGTGTGTGTGAGAGAGAGAGAGAGAGAGAGAGAGAGAGACTAAAGGTATAGATCTGTTTCACTCACTGAAAGAGCACTTTGGTTCCAAGGCAGTGAGATAACACTATTGAAGTCACAACACTGAACTGTCAATATGCACCCGCTCAGACATTATGCTTGAGATGACCATTTCAGGTAGCTTTCAACCTCCATTATACAGTAGTACCACAATGCCCTGTACTCAACCCCCCACTGTTTATCCTATGCTGGACCTTCTCCTTAAAATGGACATCATAAGCTGCATCTTAAGCCCATTCCCAGCTCATCTCATCACAAGGGTGAACCCTGTTGTTAGTATCCTCCCTGCTGCTCAAGGGACTCTGGCTCTCATGTGTATTGTATTTGTTTTGACATGTGTTCGTGTGTTTGTTATGCCATGTGTTTCTGTTTTGTTCTAAGACTCCGCCCCCACCTGCCCTCTGTCACTTCCTGGATTTCCCTGTCACCAATTACCACACCTGTCCGTTAATCAGTTCACTCATTGTCTTGATTAGTTTCTCCTGCCACTTGTTTGCTCCCCACCAATTACATGTCTCCCCTCCTGTATTTAAGTTCAGTCTGACCTTTGTTACCCTGTCTGATTGTCACCTAAAGTCTGTGTGAAAGACTCTGTCTGTCTGACCTGGATTCTAGAGTTTAACTCTTCTGCTTTCCCTGATTATCTGCCGGTGTGAGTTCTTGTTTTTTGTATTTTTTCTCTTTTGCTCTGCCTGCTTTGGTTTTTGGTTCTTTTGTGTGTTACCTTTTTGACTTTGACTTTTTGCATCTTTTATGTTTTGACTTTTGAACCTTTTTGAGTAACATTTGTGGACAAATAAATACAAGATTTTTGCCCACAATTTTGGTCTGCTATTGGGTCTCTTTTTCCCAACGGAACCTAACACCTGTAGTGCAAGACATGATTGGATAGGTTTTTGTCTATCCAAAAGATCACAAAACAATGGCTGTTCTTAGCGTTGGTAGCAGTTCTTTCAAACAACATTGCTGTCATGCCAGCTTCTAAAATCTCCCAAACATAAGTGAAGCAGTTTCTTACGGGCTCAATCACTAACGGTGCGAATCCATACCAGCGACGCAACCAAATTCCATCGCTTTGAGTGGGCGTGGTGTAGCGTGTGGAAATAGCATACAGTCCTACAATTTTCAAACCGTCAAAGACGACACCAAACAATCTCATTGGCCGCCGCCAGGAAAAATCGCTCCTCATTTGCATAAGTTTCAACATGTTCGAATTTTCAGCGGTCGCGTCGCCCAGATCGCTGGTCTACGTCACAATGGACTGGCTCCCGTTGAAATGCATGGGGTTTAGAAATCGCGTCGCTCATATCGCTGGTATGGATTCGCACCGTTAGTCACCTTTTATAGATTAAGACATACAGTAGCATCATTTCACCTCTGATTTACTGCTAGCTTTCTGTGAGCCATGGATCAGATAACAATCTCCTAATCTCCCCATGGACACACAGGTTCTCCATTCCTACCAGCCCACCCTACCCATCAGATCTCAGGGTCACCCCTTCACCTAGCAACCCCTGCCTGATTGACAGCTCCTCATTTCCAGAGCTCCCTAAGGCTTTGAGTCTGCTTCCTGGCCTTCACCTGTTTGCCCCAGCGGGGTGTCTCATCAGTGTGGAGCCTCCATAGGACACCTCATCATCCTTAACGGACTCACTTGTGCACATTTGTAATTCACATATAAGGTTTTCTCCCCCTGATATATAATAGTTTACTGTACTGTGATACTGACCTGCCACCAATCCATGCAAGGTCAGGGCCCACTCTGCTTCAGAGCCAGGTTCTATCTGGCTGGTTCTGCACCCTCACAAACTAGTGAGATGTTCTAGTGGCCATATATCTAAGATGTTTCAGTGGCCATAGGTCTAAGATGTTCTAGTGGCCATAGGTCTAAGATGTTCTAGTGGCCATAGGTCTAAGATGTTCTAGTGGCCATAGGTCTAAGATGTTCTAGTGGCCATATATCTAAGATGTTCCAGTGGCCATAGATCTAAGATGCTCCAGTGGCCATAGATCTAAGATGTTCTAGTGGGATGTTTTGGTGGGATATTCTAGTGGTTGTGGGTTTACTATGTTCTAATGAGATGATCATGACATGGATATATGTGTGTGTGCACTTTGTATGCGCATGCCTGTGTGTTTATAAGAAGGTAGTGTGTGTGTGTGTGTGTGGATGTGGTGAAAGAGAGAGCTCTAAATGAGGACAGTAGCAGATGGTATAGTGTCTCTCCTAGCACAGTGGTTCTCCCATGAGTCAGATGACAGGTGCTGTGCTGCGTCTTCAGCACATTGCTGTCAGGAATTAACTACTGTGTGCTCTTGACACACACACACACACACACACACACACACACACACACACAGAGGACCCTATTTTGAGGACGATTCCGCCTGGCAGGTTGTTAAAATTCCAGCGATAAACAAAATTCGACATGTGGAATTTTTAATAGGGGCGTGACGAAATATTCTTCTCTAACAGGGAACATTAGAATGCGCTAATCACAAACCGTCTTTGCCCAAGTATGATTTATCTATCTGCCAAAAATATCACATTCCCTTTTTTGGAAGAGTGGTGCATTATGCCTACATATTTCTGTAATTGGCAAGGAAACAGGAGCAAACCTGTGTTTTGAGTTAATGCAATTAATCTCTCTTGGATATCCACGAAGTTAACTCATATCCTGGAAGGCTTTTAAAAAAGATACAATGTTTTGTCAAAGGTTAAACTCCTTGAAAGTCTTGAGCGTCTGGGAAGAGGTAATTCTATTACTTACTAACTTACTAAAATTTGGACTTCATTAAATGCTCAGTCAGCAGTAAACGAATGTCATCCATAATGTAAGTACGGAATAATGATCTTGTTATTTTTATTCACACATTGTAGTCTAATAAGACTAAGGCAGAAAAAGAAATGCCGTGCAACACCAGCACATTTCTGCAAAAGATCTCTTTCTTTGGCCGCGACGGAATGCAAAGATTGCATTCAGGTGGGTCCTGGTGTTCAAATTTGAGAATACCTGATTTAAATTTGACCGCCCTTTCCATTCAGGTTGTCAACCAAATGTCAGCGTGCCACAGTTCAAGTTGTTTGCGCCGAATGTTATTCCACAGATTCTCAGATTTTCCTCACGTGGAAAACATATGAGTGTTCCATCATGACAACGTACATGATCACAATACGTGGAAAACATATGAGTGCTCCATCATGACAACGTACAGGATCACAATACGTGGAAAACATTTGAGTGCTCCATCATGACGACGTACAGGATCACAGCACATGGAACACATGTGAGTTTCCAACACGATGGTCTCTCCCCATCCCCCTACTCACCAGATTGCAACTTCTTTCTCTTCCAAGCTGAGGAGTCGCCATTTTGACATTTTGTGATGTGCTGAATATGCTTAAGGAACAGGACTTGCAGGGAGCATCCCAAGCATGGCAGGAGCACAGGACATAGTCTTTGCTATTGGGGAAAGGTGAGAAAGTAGCATACTTAGAAAACAAGGGTTTCGTTCCGAAAACGTTTATGTCCTCTTCTACTTCCACAAGACTCCCAGAAGGCCTGCTGAAACATTTAACATCTAGTCATCAGTCTAGTTTCTGGCAAGCTACAATTATGTTTTAATTAATTAATTTGTTTGGAACTGTCATAGTGAATATTTCCATTGCATATTTTAATCTCGTCTGACGCATTCAGTTTCAAAGAACTATACTCGACGATGCGTTTGGTCACATTTTTCATGATTAAACTTTGGCCTGGCGCTGCCCACTGAGTGCCTTTGATCATCTTCACCGCTCGCTTCATCGCTTGGGCAACGGAGCGCATGCACTCCCGTTTCGGGCCAGACGTTATAGTCCTCAAAATAGGGGCAAGACCGAGAAGGACAATATGCATGTGCACACACACGCACACACCAGAATCCACCAATAAAACGTATTTCATGCCTTCATACACAGACACATGTGCAGATACACACACACAAAACACTCACTAACTAACATAACAACAATCACTGGAAGTACCCACCACAATACAAGCAAAATGAATCCACAATAGAGATGTCTAGATATCCCACAACACCATACACGTGATCCCGTCAGTACACCCTCAAGGCATGCGCTACAGCATGGGCTGATGTTTGCTTGCCTTTGAAGTACAGAGTAGAGAAAAGCAACTCGTGGTCCACGGTGATCCATGTCAAAGATTTGTATAGTGAGGGCACAGCCTCGCAACGAGGTGTGTGTGTGTGTGTGTGTGTGTGTCTGTCTGTTTAATGAAAAATGCTGGACCACTTCCAACAGCATCCCTAACTAATGCATATTGACCTTTTGAGGAGCTCTTTTGATCATTAGTGCAAGAGGGAGCGAGGGAATTCAAAGCAAAATGAAGGAGAGACATTGAGAGCATTTGTGTGTGTGTGTGTTTGTGCCTGTGTGCAAGTTGTGTGTCCAGGCTTTCAGTCTTTCCACACACTTGGTGTCCCTGGACTGGATGTGCAGTGGCTTACCAGCAAGACCTATGGGTAATTAGGCAGCTGGTGGGAGCCAGAAGGCCCTTTTGCAAAATGATGGAGAGAAAAATGTGTATCTGACACACACACACACACACACACACACACACACACACATACACACACACACACACACACACACACACACACACACACACACACACACACACACACACACACACACACACAGGGAAGCTAAGTGGCTGGTGTAAATCAGCAGACAATGTTTTTGTCAGAGCTTGTCTCACCCACACTCTCCAAAAATGAAGAGTGTGTGAGTGTCCATACGTGTGTGTGTGTGTGTGTGTTGGTGTAAAAGCCACAGTGCTTCTCTCCAACTCCCACTTGAAGGGCCTGAGACCATCCAAGCACACACACACACACACACACACACACACACACTAACACACACACTTTTAAAACTTGAAGTGGTATCCCACACCACGGGCTGTGAGTGCAACAGTGAATTGGCTTCCTCTTGGTCTCTGGTGTCTGAGTGCCAGCTGCTGTTGCTCTGGTCCATCAGTGTTTCATCAGCTGCACGTCACCTGGACTCCTTTAGTGACCGTCAGCACACACACGCGCAGTGGAGGACCCCATAATGGGGACAGTCAGAGATGCAGACACAGGAGGAAGGGGGGTCGGGGTGGACTTATCTGTCATTACAGCAGGGTCACATTATTAAAGCAGATGACTTTCCAACAAACCTACTTGCATGTTGTGAAGTAATCTATGTTTATGCAGTAGATTGTTAGAAACACCATTCATATTACCTTCCTTAAACACCCTGTCAAGTCCTCATAAACATCTCCTGGTGGAGGGTGTTTTTACTCCTAAGAAAATATGGTCTGACCGGCTGGCCCACGAAAGTAGTTCATCAGCGGCCCTATTGACACTGGGCTGGACATCTCCTGGGCTGACCCAACACCAACCCCTTTCAATTTGGACCTGCCTACATATAATTAGGACAGTAAACAAACTCAGCGTGGCCCATGGCCTTGACATGCTTGACACGCGCACGCTAGTCTGCGGCCCATTGGCTGTCTTCTTTAGTGACTAGGGGCTCGTCCAATCATATCACCAAACACCTTCTACCTTTAGATTGGTCGGTGCACAGAAACGCACGTTTCGTTAGAATCCTCCAGTCCAAAATGGAGAGAAAGCGAAAAGGGGGTGCAGAGAAACTGCGAGATAAGAAGAGGCTTGCTCTTCAAGCCAACGCTGCCAAATGTGCCAAAATATCGGAAATGTTTGCCACGGCAGGGCCATCATCAGCTCCCGTGGATGACAGTGATGCTGGTGGCGACAGCCAGGGAGATCCGATACAACGACCTACTGTAAGCTTACTGATCATGAATTAAAACGTCTCTAAAATATGTTTGACTTAGGACCTATGTTCTATGGCCAAGTTCGTTTGCATTGTAAATACAATACAAGTCTGTAGCTGTTGCTATCCCTCAGCCTACTCTACTCTGAAACAGCCAGCCGTTTGCCTACACTCTATGTTGTGTGTT
>NC_137928.1:27110727-27118227 GCF_963457725.1 Sprattus sprattus | reverse complement strand
TTTGGAAAATGAACCCCCCTAAAACCCTAAATATGCCCAGGCAATGTTGCATGTTCCCAGAAAGGCCTCACACGTATATTTATACCAATACCAGAATCATTCATCGATCATCATCATCTTATCATCAAAGGTATTGAGAGAGCTCAGAGAGAGCTCAGAGAGAGCTCAGAGAGACCTCAGGGAGACCTCCACTCCAAATCACTGCTGTTTTATTTGTTGAGCACTGAAAAGCATTTCTCCATCAACATCTGGCACAGCTGCTCTTAGAGGAAACCGAAGGAGCACCTCCAACAACAATCTACTGAGAGGCGAAACAACGTATCCAAGTACATCGCCATCCCTGGTAACGATCCGTTTTCACAGTCAATCAGGCCAATTCAGCGCCGTTTCAATGGAGTGACACAGAGAACAAAAGGCACAGGAGGACTGAGTCTTTTTTTAACAAAGGAAAAAACAAAGGCCATGTTTCCCAGAAGTCTTTGCTTCTCATTCTTCTGGCCCTGAATGGGTAGTTACGAGGAGAATGTGTCGACCACTTGCGCAGCCACATCATACGCTATTCATACAGCCTGCACAGCACAGTCACTTGTTTTTGTGCGTCAAGTAGAAAATGACCTTTAACACCAGTCATCATCAGTCCATTCAGGCAGGCTGGCAAGGAACTCATTATTTCTTAAAGGACCTCACTTATGCCTCTCTAAGTCATACATAAATACTCACTGGTGCACATGAAAACAGGAGAACACTACTAGAATGTAGATTTAAAAGTAACATAATGTAAGCCTATGTTGTTCCCCGGTGAATTGATGACATCTACTTTGCTAGGCAGTTGTGAAATTTCCCCACCAAACTTTTTTTGTCTTATTTTAGTGATGTTCGAAGCTATGTGGTCTCATGAAGGTTTGGGGTTACCTTTGCATGTGTTGCCCTGCTTCCTGTAGTCTGCGTTAGACCCATCACTTCCCACTACGTCCCCAGTGTGTTGTGTCGTCACCCGCTAACTTATGGTCTGAGACGTTAGCTGGCGCTGGAGTCTGAAGGGATCTGTGGCCCGATGATTCAGCCACAATCACGGGTGGATGTTGTGTAGGTGTCTTTATCCTCTTCACAACCTTTCATAACACCACTGATTTTTAGTGATTACAAGAGAAGAAGAATGCATATTTAATGAAGTCTCCAGGGTCATGACCCTGATCCTAACAACAAGGCCAGAACCACAAACCTTCTTGGAATGGCCGCCTGAGCATGTCAACCATTGTGACAGCACATCACAGTGTAATATATCCAAGCATCTTTTTCTTTGGTTAAGGGTATGAAATCCAATTAAATTTAGTTTCCAGTATTGCAATATATTTTCCATATTACTTTTTGTTAAAAAAAATTGTTTTTGCTGTGATTGTGAAGTTCATACTTTATGGTGCCCCAGGTTATGATGCTGGTGTGTGTGTGTGTGTGTGTGTGTGTGTGTTTGTGTGTGTGTATCTCTTTTTTCCAGTAAAGCTGGATATCGATCTCCACTTAGAGCAAAAATAGCTTTCTGAACACTCTCTTTGGGGTAGACATGCAAACACACACACAAGGGCACACACCCGGGAATAATTTGATCTCCCTCTCACTCGCTTGCTTTTCTACGCCAGTGTCACCTTCCCCCTCTAAAATAAACCCTCTCCTCCTCTCCATCTCTGTCCTCCTCTTGTCATCTCCCTCTCCGTCTCTCTCTGTCTCTCTCTCTTTATGTTTGCCAGGACTTTCCCTTCTCCATCCCTCCCTTGTCTCCTATGGGTTGTTGAGGGCATTGGAAAAAACCAACACTGGTTTCCCTGGTCTCTCTCTCGCTCTCTCTCTCTCTTTTCTTTCTTTCGGTCTATCTATTTTTCTATCTGTTGGGGATGTACTGGAATCTGGATACGGTATTGGGTAAAGCACAAAGAATACAATGGAAGCAGATATTTCTTTTCGCCAAAGTTCCTCATTTTTATACTTTAAAAAAGTCAGTTTCATGATGGTCATGTCTGTGCATCTGCCATTATGGCTCTTCCAATGGATTTGTGTCATTGAGGATGGCAACAAGATAAAAATGCCCAATCTGTTTCCTCTAGTAATGGACTCTGCAGCACCCCCAACAAATGCATTAGCAAAACAACCATTGCTATCTGGGAGCACTTTAGTGTAAAGGCACAAGCAACCATTGCTATCTGGGAGCACTTTAGTGTAAAGGCACAAGCCTCCTCACGCATACATGCTGACAACATTCCTCTTTTCAGGATAGCGAGAAAGGAGACTGGCTGCTTAGGTTGGTGTCAAGGCTAATGCTTTTTGGCCCGTACGCAATCACACAGAGATCTTCTGAAGCTCCTACTTCTATTTATAGCCTACACGAAGCATGGGCTGTTACATAGAGCTTTCACACGCAGTAGGACAAATTAGAATAAAATGTATATTTTACGCATTCTAAATCAAGTTTATTTATATTGCACAGAATTCAAAATGAATTTCTTTATTCACAGTCATGACCTAATCATCACCTACCAATATATTACTTTGTTTATTTTATGATATATATATATATTACACAACCAGACACACATTAATGATATCTATATTTTACACAACGTGACACACATTTAATGATATCTTTGTACTGTATTACAAAACCAGACTCACATTTAATGATATCTATATATTAGGCTAATATAATAGTATTGGCCAAAAGGCACTAGCCTTAACACAACTAGCAGCTTTCAGGCTGGGAGCAATCACCAATCTGCATAGAAAACATCCTTTTGTTTTTCATCTGTAATGTGGCACCTCAGCAGTCAGTTCGGTGCTAGCTCTACAAACCCTTAGCCCCTGTTTCAAGCATCCCATTGTGACAGTGTCTACACAGCACCCCCAACCCCCCCACACCAGCGTAATAGTGAGGATGTGGAACTATATTTCATCAGTAATTATACGCCATTATTAAATCAATCCGATGCTTTGAATGCACAACAATTTATTTCACCCTTTCTTTCTTTCTGTCTTTCTCTCGTTCTTTTTTTTCTTCCGTTTGATTTAGTTCCTGCAATTGCGTCTGTGTTGTTACTGTGTGAATGTGGCTATATGAAGTTTGCTCCCTTTCAAGCCATGTCCCATTAACAGCTGTGTTTTTGAGATACATTTTTAGACAACCGTGACAAGGCACATTACAAACTGCTGCGGTGGAGCTCAGAATAGACTGCTAAGGAAAGTCTCCTTCCAATGCAGGCACTCATGCACACGTGCTGCACAGAAAGACACACACACACACACACACACATACACACACAGCCATACACACACACACACACACACACACATTGAGACTTACCCTTTGTTTTACGTGTGACAGTAGATCAAACTACTGCTCTGATGTATGTGTGTGTGTGAGGGAGAGAGAGAGGGGGGAAAGAGAAAAAATGAAAAAGAGAAGAAAAAAAGCCAGAGCAAGAGAGAGAACAAGTAATTGATTGCTTATGTCGTGTCTGTCGTGCTACTTGTGTTTCTTTCTCTTGGGATACAGCATCTGACAGGATGACAGGATGACACACACACACACACACACAGACATATATGTACATTTTTTGTCTTTCTGTCCGTCATGTCTTGTCTCTGTCTTGCTCCCTCTTGCACATCAAACCAAGAAACAATCATATTTATGAAATACGCTGAAATGAGTTTTAGATAATTCCCTCATGTCAATCTATTGTGTCAGTTCTGTGGTAGTGTAAGTCTTATTGGCTGTTTGGTGAGAAGGGTTCACATCTCCTTGTGTCAGTTCTGTGGTAGTGTGAGTCTTATTGTCCATCTCTTCTTGTCATTTCTGTGGTAGTGTGAGTCTTATTGTCTTTTCTCTTGTCATTTCTGTGGTAGTGTGAGTCTTATTGTCTTTTCTCTTGTCATTTCTGTGGTAGTGTGAGTCTTATTGTCCATCTCTTCTTGTCATTTCTGTGGTAGTGTGAGTCTTATTGTCCATCTCTTCTTGTCATTTCTGTGGTAGTGTGAGTCTTATTGTCCATCTCTTCTTGTCATTTCTGTGGTAGTGTGAGTCTTATTGTCCATCTCTTCTTGTCATTTCTGTGGTAGTGTGAGTCTTATTGTCCATCTCTTCTTGTCATTTCTGTGGTAGTGTGAGTCTTATTGTCCATCTCTCCGTGTCAGTTCTGTGGTAGTGTAAGTGTTATTGGCTGTTTGGTGAGAAGGGTTCACATCTCCTTGTGTCAGTTCTGTGGTAGTGTGAGTCTTATTGGCTGTTTGGTAAGGAGGGTTCACATTTCCATGGGCACTGGCTTTCTGCAGGGCCTTAATACCACATGCCTCGTTAGTGCTCATTAAGGCTTGTTACAGCGTTCTTAATTGGGCCCTCTCACCGTGTGTCAGCTCATTCCATTTGTGATGACTCACCCCTCATCTCACCATGGAGCCCTTTCACTCACACACACACACACACACACACACACACACACACACACACACACACACACACACACACACACACACACACACACACACACACACACACACACACACACACACACACACACACACACATACACACACACACACACTTGTACATACACAAACTCGTACACACAGAAATAGACACACTTATCCAATACATCATCTCAGGAGGATCTAGTTTCTTTCCTTGCAGTTTCGTTCATTACTTGCCTCTTCAAATCACAGTAGTCTCATCCAAACTAATTTCCTTCAATCGCACACTAATAGAGGAGAGCTGGAGAAAGATGGAGCATTGCAGAGAGAGATTGAGGGAAAATGAGAGATTAAGGGAGAGAGAGAGAAGAAGAAAGAATGACAGAGGTATGAAAAGAGGACAACTGACGAAGAGTAAGAGGGGCATGAGGGAGAAAATGACAGAGGACATTGAGAGAAGATGAAAGTGGAGACTGAAGGTCTTACGCTGTTGTACGCCATTGGAGACCGTCTGCCAATTAATACAAAGATGGCGAGTACTTGAGTGTGTGTGTGTGTGTGTGTGTGTGTGTGTGTGTCTGAGTATCTGGTTGTGCAAGTGCGTATCTGTCTATGAGTGTCCATGTGTGTCTGGGTGTGTATGAGTGTAAACATGAATGCAGCCCGTGTGTGTGTCTGTGTGTGTGAGAGAGAGAGAGAGAGAGAGTGAGTGTAGCTGAGTGTGTGTCTGTGTGAGTGTGTTCTAATGATGTGTGTGTGTGTATGCATATGTGTGTGTGTGTCTGTGTGTGTGTGTGAGAGAGAGAGAGTGTAGCTGAGTGTGTGTCTGTGTGAGTGTGTTCTAATAATGTATGTGTGTGTATGCATATGAGTGTGTGTGTGTCTGTATGTGAGTGAGAGAGAGAGTGAGTATGGCTGAGTGTGTGTCTGTGTTAGTGTGTTCTAATGACGTATGCGTATGTGTATGCATATGTGTAGGTGTGTCTGTGTGTGTGAGAGAGAGAGTGAGTATGGCTGAGGGCGTGTCTGTGTGAGTGTGTTCTAATGACGTATGCGTATGTGTATGCATATGTGTGTGTGTGTGTCTGTGTGTGTTAGAGAGAGAGGGCAAGTTTGGCTGAGTGTGTGTCTTTGTGAGTGTGTTCTAATGATGTATTGTATTATGTGTATGCATATGAGTGCGTGTGTATGTTTGAGCATGTGCATCTGAACATGGATGTATGGGCTTCAATAAGGACCATCTTGCCTTGAGCTCTGTACATTCACAGACTGGCTGCACTATCTCAGTCCCTGATATGAAGCCTTGCATGGGTCTCTTTCTCATTACTAGCCCAGTGGGGGACGGTGGCAGATTGTGTGAGTGTGTACACTATCAGGGCCTGTCCCAGCTATTTTAGGCCCGGCGCCCTCTGTGCCAATGGAATCAGCGCTAACGTGAAGATGAGAGCTACCTGTGCAGCAGAAGGAGAAAAGGTGAAAGGAGGCGGCTGGGAGGATGGATGATTAGATGGGCATCACTCTGACAGAAAAATGTGTGTTCCACCTTTTCCTTCCCTATCTCTTTCTCTCTCTCACAGAGACTCACTCATATCCACATACATACTCTCTCTCTTTCTCTCTCTCTATCTCTCGCTCTCTCACACACACACACACACACCAGCCACCTCCTCTCAAAGTGTCTGATTAGATATAGTCAGTTGATGCCAGAGCACTGATGCTATTTTCCTTTGAGGATCTTTTAAGCTCTTTCTCCCCCTCATAATCTATCTATCCATCTATCTTTCTATCTATCCATCTATCTACTCACCCATCTATCAATCTTTCTACCATCGATCAATCTATCTATCTATCTATCTATCTATCTATCTATCTATCTTTCTATCCATCTATCTATCTATCTATCTATCTATGTATCTATATCTATGTATCGATCGATCTATCTATCTATCTATCTATCTATCTATCTATCTATCTATCTATCTATCTATCTATATGTGTATATATATCCATCTATCTACCATCCATATATCTATCTCATTTTCTTTTCACTTTCTTCTCTACTCCCTTTCTCCTCCACTCCTTTATTCATCTTCCTGCTTTCTCTTTTTTTTCCATTTTGTCTTACCCTCAGGTGGTGTCTCTTACTTTCTCTGAAGGATCTCCTTCTCACAGTATTGATCTCTTCTAACAGTATTGATCTCTTCTCACAGTATTGATCTCTTCTCACAGTATTGATCTCTTCTCACAGTATTAATCTCTTCTAACAGTATTGATCTCTTCTCACAGTATTGATCTCTTCTCACAGTATTGCTCTCTTCTCACAGTATTGATCTCTTCTAACAGTATTGATCTCTTCTCACAGTATTTATCTCTTCTAACAGTATTGATCTCTTCACAGTATTTAACTCTTCTCTGAAGGATCTCCTTCTCACTGTATTTAACTCTTCTCTGAAGGATCTCCTTCTTACAGTATTGATCCATTTCTCTGCCATTATTCACCCCTATTGGGATAATAAAACTTGACCTGACTACTTCCTGCAATGACTATGATAGTTATTATTATTATTAAAAAGAAAAATTACATCTACAGTTACTAGACAGTTTCTACGTGAAATAAACTGATACTTTAAAACAGCCTATATAGACTTCCCTTGCTAAGTTTCAGATGAAGAAATGTCCATGTTTGACTATGTGTACTGCATGGCGTCCCAGTCTATTGTGTTCAATGCCTCATATCCATCTTTCAGAGCAGAGATGAGTAGGAGCTGACTGCACGTGTGTGGAGGAGGAACAGGGCTGGAGAGACAGGGCTCCAGAGGGCATTCTCTGCTTTGGCCATCATGCCTCAGTCTCTGCAATGGAGGCATGGAACCTCTCCTAGACTCCTCTGTCCTTCAGTTTGATTCAGATTGAGTAGGACGAGATTTATATTCAGTAGACTCATTTAGTACTCATTTAGTAGACTCATTTAGTAGACTCATTTAGTACTCATTTAGTACTCATTTAGTAGACTCATTTAGTACTCATTTAGTACTCATTTAGTACTCA
>NC_137928.1:27078227-27105727 GCF_963457725.1 Sprattus sprattus | reverse complement strand
AGAAGAGAAGAGAAGAAGAGAGAAAGATGGAAGGAGGGAGGTATAGAGGGTCACTGAAGATCCTCACACGTTTTAACCATAAGGATCTATGAGTTATTCATAAAGTGCATTCCTAATCCATTATGCATGATGTGGTTGATGGCTGCCGTCATCCTACAGAGAAGATGGCTATGAAGAGAGAGGTGGCGCAGACCTGAGTCAAACCTGGCTTCAGTCTGGCATGGATCTGGTGGAACTGCTTCAGATTAGTGCCAGATCAGTTACCGGAGACAGCTACACTTCACTGGTGCCTTTTGAAATGGAGATGGGGGGGTTTGAAATCAGCTAAGGTGCATAGTAGTAGTAGCAATAGTAAAAGCAATAGCAATAGTAAACTGTGTGTGTGTGGGAAATAGAGGCCATGTTCTTATCCAATCACCCCTGTTCAGTTTTCCTTAAAGTTGATCCCTAAATACTTTATGACAAGTTCATGTTTTTCCTCTTATCTTAACTGTGTTTTTTGGTTTATTATATTTTGTTTCATAAAACCTGCAGGGTCATCAGCTGAAAATGATAACAAGACAACCAATGTAATGCTAAAGTTATTCTCCTCAAACCCATAGTCCAGTGTCCATCGGAAACAAGTACAATACTTGGCCAATACTAGCTCCTGTTTGTGTGGTTCTGAATTCTACTTATCACCCTCTCTCTTTTGTCTCTCTCCCTTTCTTTTCCCTCTCCTTCTCTCTCTTCCGCTCTCGCTATATACGTATACCTCCTTCTTTCCCTCTCTGTCGGTGTTGAGTCCTGTTCTGTGAATAACATCCAGATCGCATGACCAGATTTGGTAGTGCCATCACCATGAAGCACATCTCCCACAGAGGATGAACAGCATGGAGCAAGGATTCCCAAAGGGTGGACACACACACACACACACACACACACACACACACACACACACACACACACACACACACAAACACCAAGACCCTCACTCCCACACGTCACTCTTCTCCATGTGAGGTTCATTGAAAATTTGAAGCTGGGCACGCAACGAATGGGGGAAGGGTAGAGTTGGGCTTATCTGAGCAGTAATGCAGAGTTTGTGTAGTGTGTGTATGTTTCAGTGTGTGTGTAGTATGTGTGTATGTTTCAGTGTGTGTGTAGCATGTGTGAATGTTTCTGAGTGTGTGTAGTATGTGTGTATGTTTCAGTGTGTGTGTAGCATGTGTGAATGTTTCAGTGTGTGTGTAGTATGTGTGTATGTTTCAGTGTGTGTGTAGCATGTGTGGATGTTTCTGAGTGTGTGTAGTATGTGTGGATGTTTCTGAGTGTGTGTAGTATGTGTGGATGTTTCTGAGTGTGTGTAGTATGTGTGGATGTTTCTGAGTGTGTGTAGTATGTGTGGATGTTTCTGAGGGTGTGTAGTATGTGTGGATGTTTCTGAGTGTGTGTAGTATGTGTGGATGTTTCTGAGTGTGTGTAGTATGTGTGGATGTTTCTGAGGGTGTGTAGTATGTGTGGATGTTTCTGAGTGTGTGTAGTATGTGTGGATGTTTCTGAGTGTGTGTAGTAAGTGTGGATGTTTCTGTATATCTTGAGGGTAGCTTTGTGTTTGTGCTGTGTGTGCACACTCTAGGCTTCTGTAAGGCAAGAACTGACTTCTCTGTATGTGTGTATTTTATTCAGGAAAGATGTATGAAGAAGCAGTCAATTATTTCAACATTATGCGTCCCCTATGCATAGCTTACTAACACAAAGCTGCATTCCATGTTTGTATGAATGAATGTATATGTATGTTTGTGTGTTTGATAGAGAGAGACGGGGAGGCGAAGAGAGAAAGAGAGAGATATAGGGATATTCTATGCATTACCTTAAGTTTCTTACATTAAAGCCCCATAATGCAACAATTATATACTTCAGGATTAGGGTTAGGATAAGCAGTTTAACCTTAAAATAACAGCTTAAAAAAAATTGGGGCGCTACAATGACTTTTAATATGGAGACTCGCCTCCGTGCCATTGCTATAGCAGGGTCCATAGGCATATAACTGCGTTCTGTAGTTTTGCCTGCCGCAGCCTGCCGACCTGACTTGTTTACTTTCTGCCGATCTAGTAAGTAGCTTATTTGCCGTCTTGCTTTGTCTTATGTTGCACTTGCTTGATGTTTGACAGTGTAAGGACAGTCGTTGAGTAACTAGTTTGTCATAATGTCAAAGTCAGCACATATCAAGAGATTTCGTTAGTTTTAGCTGCTAGCATACCTTTAGCGAATAGCTATTGATCCGTGTGCAGCTTTAAAAGAAATGAAAATGCATCTTAGCAACAGACTGTCAGATCCCCCAATGCACTCCTCCTTTCCTGTGTTTTTGGATCTGTGCATATGTGCATCTACATGTTTATGTGTGTGCGTTCCTGAGTGTGTGTATGTGTGTGAGTGTGTGTATGTGTGTGTGTGTCTATGAAACAGAAAGTTTGTTAGTGGAAATGGTCACCCACTCGCATCATGCAGCAGAGGCCTGCATGACCCCCAGCTATGATGCTTGAGTGCAGTTGCAGACCAGATTGTGTGTGAGTCAGATGAGTTCTTAGAAAAGTCTGACTTCCCTGTTCATTCAAATTATAATTCCTTGTACATTGAGATCATTCTGACCTGGTTAGTACAAAAAGCACACAGACACCCACCCTCCCACCAATTCAGAGACACACACACACACTGTAACCACCGTCTTGTTGCAAGCTCCCTTCTCATTTACAAGAATACAAATGTCTCTATGTATGTATGGGTCTGCCTTGCCCGCATCCTCACCTATGGCTGTCTGCCGAAAGAGATAGAGAGAGAAAGAGAGAGAGAGAGAGAGAGAGAGAGAGAGAGGACTAGAGTGGGTCAGCCAGGACCCTGCTGGGTGGATGAAGGCTGTTTGTCACGGCAGACCATTCAATAGGAGCCAATGCCATTTTAATGAGAATGGAGAAGCAAGATTAAAGATTTCAGCACAGTTCGATTCCGTTCTTAACGAGAAAGCACTACTGGGAATGAGGGAGGTGTTAATTACTACTGCCATGTGTGTGGGTAATCATTTTCAAATCTATGTGTGTTTGTGTGTGTGTGTGTGTATATTAATTTCAGCAGTGTGTGTGTGTGTGCGTAAGGGTATGAAAACCTATGGGCAGACTATTTGTGACACTCGAGTACAGTTCAAGCAAGGAGACAAAGGAAAAGACAGAGAGAGAGAGATGGACAAAGGAAGGAATGGACAGAGAGAAAGAGAGAGAGGGAGGTGGAGAAAAAGATATCTAGTCCCTAGTCTGCCATTAAAAAACAGAACTAGCAAACAGCAGACAGGAACACACCTCCCCATCATGAAGCATCAAGGTTGGATTGACCAACTCAGCACCAAAATTCAGCCTCTACAGTGACAAAGGCCACATATGGGAAATTACCTTAGCATTGGCACAGTGGATCTTAGAGCTTTCCAGAGATCCATTTCCTTTAAGATCCATTCCCTTTAGGATCCATTTTCTTTGAGATCCATTTGCTTTAACCTCTTAAACTCTGTCGACCCGTCGGCGGGCCGAGATTCTATTTAAATCTTCATGGTATTACTGTCAAGCTAGCGAAATATCAGTGTTCACTAAAGTAAACAAACTATATGTCAAACGAACGACAAAACCACTGGCTTTACGATCGTGCATGTCGAAATTATGTATAATGAACCTAAATCGACTAAACGTGGACACAAGTAGCAGATTAAAAAAAAAAACATTTACGTCATGAAGATACATCACGCTATAAACTTTAGAAAATTTTCAAAAGTGTAATCACGCTATAAACTTTTGAAAATTAAAAATTAAACTATGCTAAGTCTGTACGTGGAAAACATAAACTAATACTTTCATTGGCTGGTCCACACGTGTGTCAATCATGACTGTAGACCAATGAGATGCAAAGATATCCGAGTGCACAACAGAGAAGGTGGGATGTAATCAGTAATTCACGTGCATCTGTTTGCCGTTTAGCCACGCAAGTTTTAGACAGTTCTATAACGAATTGCAGTTGTACAAGGAAACACATTTATTCTACATCATCATGGCTTCTAAAAATAAAACAGAGAAACAGCCCCCAAAAAGATTGTTTTTATGGGGTAACAGCAGTATTGGAAGAGCTCCAACGGTTGGATGACGAGACAGATTGAAATAGAGAGTCTGGTAGAATCAGAAGGCAGCAAAAGTCACGGAAGAGTATGGAAAGGTCACCGATTATTTATCGTCTAACTTTTGATTGGGAAGTGTTATCAGTTCCAAATTTGTTCAGGTGATGGCATACCCTTGGGGGCACAAAATTATATGACAAAACTGGCCGGTTCAATTAATTTTCCCACAAAGATCCATTCCTTTAAAGATCCATTTCTTTTAAGATCCATTCCCTTAAAGATCCATTTCTTTTAAGATCCATTCCCTTTAAGATCTGTTAACTTTAAGATCCATTCCCTTTAAGATCTGTTTCCTTTAAGATCCATTCTCTTTAAGATCTGTTTCCTTTAAGATCAAAGATTAACAGTGACAGGAGCAAGGGCCACATCAAGCAATGTTCCTTTTTCAAGACTTAATATTTGATTACCTTCACAAACATCGGGGCCAGTCATTTAGCTAAAGTAAAAGTAAAAATTCAGATGGCATTTCATTAGCCCTTCAGGTCTTTCTGTAAACCACTGGTAACACATCCTAATTAGAGGCCGTATCTATTATGCATTAGTGCACACTCATAAGTAAATCATCCACCATGCTTTCACATACACCACATACAGTCAGCCAGAAACCCTGGAACAGTAAATATTGACTGCAAAGAGAAACCCTTGAATTCACTCAAGTTATTGAACTTTCACTTGGCTGCTGCTGAAATATGAGCTGTGGAGTGGACACAAAGCAGATGGATGTGGTTTGCATTGCACAGTGGTCAAACATCATAGAAGCAGTGTTTGATGTGATGGTGCTATCCTGTGGTTAAAATGCAGTGTTTGATGTGATGTCACTATTCTCTATCATAGAGCAGGGTATGATGTGATGTCACTATTCTCTATCATAGAGCAGGGTATGATGTGATGTCACTATTCTCTATCATAGAGCAGTGTTTGATGTGATGTCACTATTCCATATCATAGAGCAGTGTTTAATGTGATGTCACTATTCTCTATCATAGATTAGTGTTTGATGTGATGTCACTATTCCATATCATAGAGCAGTGTTTGATGTGATGTCACTATTCCATATCATAGAGCAGTGTTTGATCTGATGTCACTATTCTCTATCATAGATTAGTGTTTGATGTGATGTCACTATTCCATATCATAGAGCAGTGTTTGATGTGATGTCACTATTCCATATCATAGAGCAGTGTTTGATCTGATGTCACTATTCTCTATCATAGATTAGTGTTTGATGTGATGTCACTATTCTCTATCATAGAAGCAGTGTTTGATGTGATGTCACTATTCTCTATCATAGAAGCAGTGTTTGATGTGATGGTGCTATCCTGTGCTGGGGAGTATATGGAGTTGTGATGGAGACAGGAGATCAGCTGGAGGATGCTGACAGTTTGATGGATGGAGAGAGAGAGAGAGAGAGAGAGAGAGAGAGTGCACATAAGCACAGATATACTGATACACAGGCACACACACACACACACACACACACACTATATTATATATTATATATTACACTATATTTTATATTACAAATAACATTTTGACTGTGTTGGCATGTGTGTGAGAGATTTTGTGTGCGTGTGGCTGAACATCTGTAACATTCACTTCAGTATCACTCCAGAGAATGAACATGTCAGTGAGGAGTTTCAGAGAGGGAGAGATGAAGTGAAGAGCAGAGCAAATGGACAGAGAGCGGGGGACAGAGGGAACACAGAGGGAAGGAGAGAGAGAGGGAAAGAGAGAGAGAAAGAGAGAGGGAAAGTGAAGAGCAGAGCAAATGGAAAGAGGGTGGGGGACAGAGAGTAGAGAGAGGGAAGGAGAGAGAAGAGAGAGGGAAAGAGAGAGGGAAAAAGAGGGGGGGAAAGAGGGAACGAGAGCAGTGAACGCAGGAGAGAGGAGGGGACGCTTCCCCAGTGGAATGGAGAGAGAAATCCCTCTCTCTGCATGACTCGCTGCCAGATTGGTGCCGTCTCATTTAGAATCAGCACCCCTTCATTTCCTCTTCACTTGTTTTCCTCACGTTTAACTTCCTCTTTCTCTGTGCTCCCTCGCTTTCTGTGCTGCCAGTGTTGAAGATTAAGCACACAACAATATTCACCATTATCCCCCACTGAGAAAGAGAGGAGTAGAGAGGAGAGAGAGAGGGAGGGAAATGGATAAAATGATTGGAGGATGGAGTGATATTAAATATCTCATGTTTATGTAGATGTCTGTGCAAGCGTTTGGATGGAGAGGACGAATGGTCCACATAGGTCTAAAAGGAGTGGATTAATATAACAATGTCCTGCTCTGGAGCAGATGAGAGATGTGGTATGCCACTTATCTAACAGCCTGAATGGCAAGGGGTTGGTTCTGATCTCCTTTTTTTGCAGCAGCAGCACTGCAGCCAGAGCCTAAGCAGTGAGTGCTCTTTCTGGCCAGAGCACACATAGTAAACAGAAAATCAGTCAGGTCCACCGGGACCAACCATATTTCGGTTTAATCTTTGCCATTTAGTTTGTTCCTTCGGGTGGCTTCACTTTTAACTGAGCGTATGGAGTCCATGTTTTTTGCAGTCGTGAGTGTGGGCCTGATCTAGCTCCCTTCTAGAGGGAGCGGTGTCTGGAGAACGTCTGGTATCAGGCCGTGTTGTTGAGCTGTGAGCAGCTGACTGCTTCTCTCTCAGGTCTGTTCCATTGGGAAGCACTCGGGCAGCTCTCCCCAGACTAGCATTGAACCGCCAGCCTCAGCCAACGCCTCAGGGTCTTAAAGCTTGCAGGGTTGGACGACATATTCATACCTCGTACAATACCTACTCAGAACCTGTTTATTACTGGACAGTGATTTAAGTCTTTAAGAGCTCACATATACATGCACACATAAAATAATAATAATAATAATTTAGAAAATGCACTTGAACATTCAGACACACTCATACATGCTTTCTCTGTCCCTCTCTGTGTCTCTGTCTCTCTCTTTCTCTATCCCTGTAGGCTGATGGTAGCCATAGAGTCTGGGTAAATTAAAGCTTCACTACAACACAAAGGAAAAGAAAAAAGCCCATTCATTCCTCCCCATACATCTTAGTTGGTCTTTCCCCCTCTGAAGCCTTTGTCTGCAGCCCATACCACACATGGGCGTGTGCGCTTGATGTGTGTATGCATGTCCAAGTGAACATGCTATTGCCTGTAAAAGTCATGTTCCTGACTCCTGTGTGTGTGTGTGTGTGTGTGTGTGTGTGTGTGTGTGTGTGTGTGTGTGTATTCAAGTAAGCATTGTATGTCTGTTTTCTGCCTGGTGTTTAAGTGTGTTTGTATGTACGTATGAGCACTGCTTATGTGTGTTTGTGAGTGTGTGTGAGTAGGTTTAAGGGATCTATTCACTGTGACATAGAGGGGTTTGAATGGTTAAGTGACACATTTAAATGTGTAATCTTCATCCCTTTGGTTTCTCTTTATCCCTCTCTAAAGCCAGACACCTTTTTTTCTGCCCCTTTTTCAATGTCTTTCACTCCTTTCCGTCTCACAATTCTCAGCCTTAGCTTCAGACTCAGACCGTGGTGTGTGTGTGTGTGTGTGTGTGTGTGTGTGTGTGTGTGTGTGTGTGTGTGTGTGTGTATATGTGTCTGTGTGCTGGTCTGTCTGCTTATATGTACCGTGTTCGGTGTTAGTGTATGTGCTTTAGGAGAAATGTCTATACATGTAGCAATGCATTTGAGTGTGTGTGTGTGTGTGTGTGTGTGTGACTGCAGGTGTGTGTGTGTGTGTGTGTGTGTGTGTGTGTGTGTTTTTGTGCGTTTGTGAGTGAGTGAGTCATTCTCAGTATGTGGTCAGTTTGTGGTGACTTTCATCTTGGCCAGAAGGTTAGACCACAGGAGGACTATGAATCTGTTTTTGTTTTTCTCTCTCTTTCTCGCTCTCTCTCTCTCTATCTCTCTCTCTCTCTCTGTGTGAGGCAGATTCTGGGTCAAAGTGAACAGGTGCAGACCATGCACAGGTTGCTTTCTGGGTAATGAAATGGACTGCTGTGTCAGGTGGAGTCATGCTCACACTCAGGCACACACAAACTCTGTCTTGCATTGGAGTGTGTGTGTGTGTGTGTGTGTGTGTGTGTGTGTGTGTGTGTGTGTGTGTGTGTGCTTGTGTGTGTGCTTGTGTTAGCTGACTAGCCTGTATATGTCATGGTGCTGGGCAATGTGGAATCACAGTTCTCTGTCATTTCCCTCAGTACTATCTGTCCCACCTCTTGACACAATCCAACTAACAGCTTCAGCCAGAAACAGACAGAGAGCGAGAGAAAGAGAGAGATAGAGATTTGGCAATGTTGTATTGCATGCAGTTATGCAAATAAACTCATTTGAATTTAAATTTCAGAGAGAGAGAAGGAGAGAGAGAGAAAAAAAGGAAGAAGAGAGAGATGGTAAGAAAGACAGAAAGAAAGACCCACAAAAAATGACAGAGGGACATCCACAGTGGGGTATATGAAAGTATGTGCACACAGGAATCTGTAATCACAGCAGGGTTAACCAAAGCTCTTGGGTGTCTCTTCACTAGGAGTCATGTTAGAGAAGCAACCATTTGCATTGTCAGCAGACTGACCGAAAGAAACCACACAGACAGGAGTGAAATAAGCTCTAAGAGATGGCTGAGGCTCTGCAGCTATCCCACATTCACAATCACACAGTTTCAGGACCATGGACAGCGCTTCCACAAGCAGCACCCTGGACAGCTCCCCCAGCTCAGCAGTGCTACTAACTACCCAGCTGGCTGCATCGAATTGAGCATTATCTCACACTGTACCACACTGCCATGTTGACTACGTCACAGATCTGGGCCAAACTTGACCACATCAAACACAGCAGTATGGCACAGTGGACACAGTAAGGGAAAAAAACACAAACAAAAGAGGGGTGTAAGAGATAGAATGCTGCAGGGAAACGTGGAGAAGAAAGGAGAAGAGGGAAAGGGAGAATGAAAAAGAGAGAGAGAGAGCAATAGATAGGGAGAGTTCTCAATGTGTTTGTGCCTCAACTTGTGCATGTCTGGGTGTGTTTGTGTGTGTGTGTGTGTGTGTGTGTGTGTGTGTGTGTGTGTTTGTATGTGTGTCTGGTCCTATGTATTAATGAGAGTCAATTAGTGAATAATGCTCTATCAGTGGTCCATTATGTGCTCTAATCAGTGGTCTATCACCAAACACATTCACATCTCCCCAATGGTGCAGGAAGGACAGGCAGAGGACAAGGACAAGCACTCTCCTCTCCTCCTCCGCACCCTCCCTCTTCATCCCTCTTTCTTCAGCACCTGGGTATTCTCCCCAAACACGCGCACATGAATATGCAAACAGATGGGTGCGTCCACACACACACACATACAGAGAGAGAGAGAGAGATACAAACTCTCTGTCTCTCACTCTCAAACACAGAGGCACACATCCAGTATACACTCCCTTACACACAATCACATAATTTTAGACACAAACACACACACACACACACACACACACACACACACACACACACACACACACACACACACACACACACACACACACACACACAAACTCCATACTACGTTAGACCACCATACACTTGCAGAATGGAAAATGTTCTTGCTGAAATCCATCATTTACAGATGGACAAACCTGGACGCTAATTACATCTTCCATCCCATAGCATCCAGGTGTGACTCCATGGCTCATCACTACAGTAAATGACCAGACTAAATGTCATCACCTCACACGCATGAATTCATAACACAGATTGACAACATTCACACACCAGCCTTGCAGTTCTTTTTACGCTCAAACTAATACTTCGACATACTCTGACGTGCCTTATACAGATCTATATGATACCTAACAATGTTGCCCACCTCCCCTATGTTTTGTTGTCACATTCACAGGGCCTTAACACTCTTGCCTTTACTCTCAAGTTCACATGGCCGTAACACTCTTGTCCTAACGCTCACAAGGCCCTAACACTCGTGCCCTTACGCTCACAGGGCCCTAACACTCGTGCCCTTACGCTCACAGGGCCCTAACACTCGTGCCCTTACGCTCACAGGGCCCTAACACTCGTGCCCTTACGCTCACAGGGCCCTAACACTCGTGCCCTTACGCTCACAGGGCCCTAACACTCGTGCCCTTACGCTCACAGGGCCCTAACACTCGTGCCCTTACGCTCACAGGGCCCTAACACTCGTGCCCTTACGCTCACAGGGCCCTAACACTCGTGCCCTTACGCTCACAGGGCCCTAACACTCGTGCCCTTACGCTCACAGGGCCCTAACACTCGTGCCCTTACGCTCACAAGGCCGTTAAACTAGTGCCCTACCGTCACAAGGCCGTATCACTCACAGGGCCCTTACATTCTTGTTGTGATAAAGGTCTACTCCTTTTGTCCCCTTTAACCTGCGGACCCCTTCCTCACACAGTCCTGTTGTTTTCCCACCTGCAGGCTGTCTAATCACTACACAGCTGGTGTCTCCAGCCTGAGACGTTCTCCTCTGCTTCAGAGTGATGTGGAGCTAACAGGTTAATCAATATGTCCTCTGGGCTCTCTGACGGGAGAAGAGGCCGGTCCCTGGAAAGAGTGGCTCTCCAGTGATGTGTGATCAGCATCCTCATGGAGGGTTTTCTTTGGGGCGGACAGTGTGTTTTATTTACATGTCTGATGTTTTTTATTCGAGTGTCAGTCAAAGGTTTTCTCCATATACACCAAGTGTACGCTGTGTGTTTGGATGTGTGTGAGTTTGTGTATGTGTGGCTATGTTTCTCCATATACACCAAGTGTACGCTGTGTGTTTGGATGTGTGTGAGTTTGTGTATGTGTGGCTATGTGTGTATCTGTTTCCTTGGGTGACCTTTCTAAGTTGATCTTAATGCTGCTGTGGTGACAGTGGTCTTTATGGTGACATTTATCACCCCCAGTGAGCTGACACTTGTTCTTTGGCTTCCTTAACCTTAATTCAATGAAAAGCCTATTCTCTGGAATGTAATTATCTGTGTCTCTGTCACTCAAACACAAACACACACAATCAAATATACACAGGGGACACATGTGCATTCAGACAGATCCTCAGGCAGAGACTGTGTGCTGGTTAATGTAAGCTCATTTACAATATGCTCACTGATATACAAGCATATGAAATGATGGTAAAGTGAGGAAAGGTCAGTGAGGAAAGGTCTCTTTAGTCTTGTGTTTCTCCTATTATCTCTCTGTCTCTCATACACACACACCACACACACACACACACACACAAACACACACCTCCCACACAATGTTTTCATAGGTTTAAGTCAGAAAAAACACTTATTCAGGGGTAAGGTAAGGTAACTTTATTTGTACCCGAGGGTAGATTTGGTTGCAGGTAAAAAAGAGTGGGCTGCTTAGTTACACACACATAGCAAACATTAATGACATTGACAGAAAACGGACAGTGACATAACAGAGACGACTAGTGCTCCAGACATAGAGACATGGATAACAAGTATACAAACAGTTATTAGTGTCAAAATACAGCGGATAAAATATAGAGTAAAAGCCATCATAAATACTAAAAGCTAGTCCAGAATAAATAAATAAATAGATTAAGAAGGCTGTACGGTCCATAAATTAATACATTTGTGTGTTGTCTGACCATTTGTAGTCTATAGTCTGGCTATTTAGGGCCTGATTTACTAACATTGCGACCGCAGCTTAATCTGCGGTCGCACATTAACGCACTGTGTTTTTGCGCATTTTCCGTGGTATTTATCAAACCAGATCCGCGCTGGGCAATCTGTGTTTACTCCGCCCTATAGGGCCTGATTTACTAAGATTGCGACCGCACCTTTGCCAGGCGCACATTAACGCACAGTGTTTTCCCGCATTTTCCATGGTATTTATCAAACCAGATCCGCGCTGGGCAATCATTATTTAGCGCACCGCTAAAAGACGGGAGAAATCGCCTGCAATTTACTGCCACCATGGAGATAGATATATTGGTTCACGTTCGCTCAATCACTGAACCTGATTCAATTATGTTGTTGTTTTGCCCGCCATCACCTACAGCGAGATGTTTAAAAGAACACGATTATAAAGAATATGCTGTTGGTGGCATTAATGCATAAACTGTCTATTATAACAATATAGATGTGTACATGGCGAGATTAATAAATTCTACAAGTGACATGGGTTCACTACAATATATAAGTGAATATAAAACTGTCATGGACAGATCTAGGGTATTTGGCTACCACGTTAGTAATGGTCATGTTGGCATCACATATGACCTGGACATTCATTGAACGTGTGCTTTCTGTTTCGGTAAATGTGTTCGTGGATTGAAGGTGGGACTGTTTGCATGTGGGTGCAATCAATGGCTCCAATTACGTTCGGAAAGTTTAATTTCAGCTATCGTAGTGGGGGAATGTATATTGACCAGTGCGCCGTAGCAATGCGTCGAGTACCTGGGTGAAGAGTTGGCTGAGTGAAGGCTGAGACAACAACTGCAGATACTATAACTGTTTGAAATTATCCGGAGGCCAATATTTGCAAATGTTGCCAGGAGTTTATCAACTGATGGAATGGAATGTGATCGCCGGGTGGAGGGTTCGATGTCGTCTCTGATCTGGTCCAGTAATTGAAGTATTGCGTGGCTGGTTAACCTGTACGGTCTAAGGATTTGTGGATCGCTTAACTGAAAATGTGTTATACGAGTTGAAAAAATTATTTCTGTGCGCTGTCTCTGTCTTCTTTCTTCGCCTTGCTCTTATAACTGCTGCCATATCAACGTTTTCAGACTCAATGGAAATGCAGCAGGCGGAGAATTAGCCCGCAAATCAGAGACGTGCGCTTGCCAGGCAGTTTTAGTAAATACCACGCAATGCATCATTAGGCGCACTTACCTTCTCTCCTCCCATTAAATTGCGCTTCACGCCCAGGTTACCACCCACGTTTCGATGCCATCCTACCTGTTTGCAGGTACACACCCATAAAGCGTTAATATGCGCCTCTACTCAAATGCGCCCCCTTAGTAAATAGCGTTTTATGTTTACGACCGCTATTTTACGCCTGAAATGGGCGCAATCCTGTTAGTAAATCAGGCCCTTAGTGTTTTAAAAGCTGAGGGAACAAAACTGCCTCTGTATCTCTTAGTTTTGCATACAGGCATTATGTACCTGCAGCCTGATGGAAGAAGCTGAAATTCACCATTTAGTGGATGGGATCCGTCTTCTAAGATGGACCCAACTAGCCTCTGTAGCCTAGTGTGTAGGGATTCTGGGTTCAGCTGTGGCTCTCCAATCAGCCTACTAGCTTTGTGTGTGTGTGTGTGGGTTCCACATTCATAAAATCACAGTAGTGTGTGTGCATGCATTTGTGTGGTTTGTCAATATGTGTACCTATGTGTAGACACTGTACAGTCACAATGGTAAGAATGGTAAGTTGAAATCCATCATAATTTGTCAGGTTTACATGCATGACTTACCATCAGAATGTGCAAGTACAAATACATATTACTAAACTGTGTGTGTGAGCGTGCGTGTGGAACTGATATTGAAAAGATTCACGCCTATTTTCCATTACAAAAGCATCACAGGGATGAAGAATTATTAAGTGCCCAGAGTGTCTGTGTCTGTGTGTGTGTGTGTGTGTGTGTGTGTGTGTGTGTGTGTGTGTGCGTGTACGAGTGTGAAGATGAAAATCCAGGACAGTAAATGATTTTGCACACACTTCAATGATCAATTTTAGATTCCGTGATAAGTCACTTGATGACAGTGATCATCTGCACGCTTGAATGAATTGGTGTGTGTGTATGTAATGTATGTATGTATGTATGTATGTATGTATGTACAGTATGTATGTCTGTCTGTCTGTCTGTCTGTCTGTCTGTCTGTCTGTCTGTCTGTCTGTCTGTCTGTCTGTCTGTCTGTCTGTCTGTCTGTATGTATGTATGTATGTGTGCGTGCTTTTGTATTTTATCGTTGGTGACATCATTACATCAGAGGAAGAACAAAATTAGAAGAACAAAATTAGTGTGAGAGTGTGTGTGCATGTCTGTGTGTATGTGTGTGTGTGGGGGGGGGGGCAAGCCGTTTTTCACGCAATCTGATTGGACCTGGCTAACCACAAAGGCACACGCTGAGCAGACAGGGATTAAAAAGCCAATTTCACTCATTTAACAGAGAGAGAGGGACAAAAAGAGAGAGTGAGGAGTGAGAGAGAGAGAGAGAGAGAGAGAGAGAGAGAGAGAGAGAAAGAGCATTTATCACAAGATCAGAGGAAAGAATCCCCAGATCATTTTACCCATTAATCTGAACGGCTGCAGGACCCCGACTTTCTCTCGCTCTCTTTCTCTCTCTCTGTCCATCCTTGCCTCCCATTCTGCCTGTCCCTCTTTATCTGTCTCCATATCTGTCTTGCTCTCCCTCCCTTTCTTCATCTTTGTTGTCATTCTCTCTCCGTCTATCTTCTCTAAAGTGTTCAGCTAATACTAATGCCAGCCAGTTACGTGATTTGTGAGGGTAATCAGCAGCCCAAGAGTGTGAGTGGAGGAAGGAGTGATGGAGAAATGGAGATGGAGTGTGAGAGAGAGAGAGAGAGGTGGGGGGATGAGAGGAAAAAGGAAATGGGAGGGGATGAGGGTAGATGAAGTGAAGAGAGAGGAGAGGAGTGAGTGATGAGAGAGGGGAATATGGGGCAACATGAACAGTGCTGATAAGAAGGCTCCAACTCTAATGCATCTCTCTTCATCCATTCTTCTATCCTATCCTCTCCTCTCTCTCTCTCTCTCTCTCTCTTTCTCTCACACACACATACACACACAATCCCCCCCACACACGCACGCACGCACACACACACACACACACACACACACACACACACACACACACACACACACACACACACACACACACACACACACACACACACACACACGCATACATGAAAAATTGGGTGTTCATTTCCTGATCCCCCTGCTGAGTTTGGAGGCATTGCCAAACCTCCAGATGACCCATTTTTCAGTGAAATAAAACTCTGCAAAGACACAAGAACACACACACACACACACACACACACACACACACACACACACACAAGCACACACATGCACGCACACACACGAGCGCACGCACACATACACACACACACACACACATACTCACACAAACATACACACGAGCACACAGACAAAAAACAATTGAGTTCCAAAATAGAATAACAGTGGGAGTAAAAATGTACTCTGTGGTTTAGTCAAATGAAATGTTAAACAGGGACAAAGTCATTTTGATTGGAGGACAGTGGATGACACGTGTGACATGGGGAGGGGGGGGGGGGGGGGGGGGGGCGGTTGGGTGGTGGAGGGGTGTGTACTGTCATTACTCCTGCCTGAGCTCTTAGCAATTATCCCCTCCTCCCTCGGATTCAGCCATGTTCTGCTAGTTTGTCTCCAAAACAGATACAGAAACCCTTGGAGTTTCATATGAAGATTCGGACAGACTTCGATCTCCTGCAGATATGTAGACACACAGGCATACACACAAACACACACACACAAACACACATATACAAGGAAAGGGAGGCAGACAGCCCTACACACACTCACACGCACGCACACACAAACTGACATGCACACACACGCACACAGAGAAAAGCAAATTTAGCTGAAGAGTATGAGCTGTAGAGGATTCAATTAGAGGGAATCAATAGTGAGTGATGGCATCTCTTAACAGAGCTGAGAAAAAGCTTTTATAAGCCACAACAGACACCTTAGCCTGCTCTTCCCCAAATAACACCACTACCACAGGGAAACATATAGCCTTTCCCCTCCCTCCCTGTCTCTTTCTCTCTCTCCCTGTATCTTTCTCTCTCTCCCTCTCCCTGTCTCTTTCTCTCCCTCCCTGTCTCTTTCTCTCTCTCCCTGTCTTTTTCTCTTTCTACCATTCTGCCTTTCATCCACTCCTGATGAGAGAGGTCACATGGGCACTCCTGTCCTACTGCCCCCTTAATGCCCATAAACACAGGCTTTCAGCCGCATCCCCTTCCACACAGATCAAGCGTCTGGCCCCGATCTCTGCCACACTGTGCCAGCCTTATAACGCTGCAACAGCCCCAGCCATGTTGTGCAAGTGCGGTTCCAAGCGGCCTGTGATAGCCTGGGGGGAGGCAAAGAGGCGAGTGGAGTAGGTGTCCAAACCCACTTGATCAGGCTTAAAGTCTGTGATTCTAATCCAATACACTTTTTGACAAATTCAGTGAATTGCTTCTCTTAGTGTTTGTCTAAAACTAGTTGGTTTTGTCTGAAACTAGTGAGCTAACTATATAAAAAGCATGCAAAACCTTGCAACCACAAACAACAGCAAAGCTGGCACTGATATTAGCTTTTTTTAAATACTAAACCGGTGTCTTTTGGCAGCATATTTGGCAATGTCAAGCTGTGAAAGCTTGTCTTACATTTTCAAGAGCTGGTCCGACTTTGTCAGCTGGTGTTTATCTGTCCACACTATACCTACAGAACATACTATCCAAATGAATTTGAAAACAAAATAAGTTGCCTATAAAGCATCCCTCAAAAAGTGGAACATTGTTGTATACTGTTCCTTTAAGGGCCCCTGACAGTAATACACAAATGTGGTTTCAGAGAGAGACTATTGACTCTAGGGTTATTTGAAGACGTTTTTTTAGGATGTTTTTTTTAGGGTGTTTTCTGTGGCCAGGTACAGAACCAGGGAGACTGTGGCGAGGCTCCAGTCTCAGATATCCACCAGTCTCACTGATCCAAACTCAATGAGAGCCAGACTATCCCACTGGCCTACAGTAAGACAGACAGACAGACAGACAGACAGACAGACAGACAGACAGACAGACAGACAGGCAGGCAGGCAGGCAGGCAGACAGACAAATCAGAGCATTTCAGACAAAGATGGTGATGTCACATTATTGTGTTTGTGTGTCTGTGTGAGTGAGTGTGTGTGTGTGTGTGTGTGAGAGAGAGAGAGAGAAAGTAAGCAGATTCAGACAGATGCAGACACACACACACACACTTCTACACACAGAGGAACAGAGAAAACGTAGTTGATGTTAAACAACCAAAAGATGCTCCCCTCACCCTGGTGAATGTCAGCTGTCATCGGTTCCAGCAGTCCAGTCAATAACAGACACACACATGCTCCCTCTCTCCCTGTCACTCTCTCTCGCTCTATCTCTCACACACACACACACACACACACACACACACACACATGCTCCCTCTCTCCCTGTCACTCTCTCTCTCTCTCTCTGTCTCTCTCACACACACACATACCCACACACACACACACACACTTTTTGAGAGTGATTGTTCCTCCTGGTGCTGCATCACCTTTAAACTCTCCCAGAACTCTCACACAAAAAACTGAATAAATATCTGTTTGTTGCTAAGAAACAGTTCATATGGGGTTGGAGCAAAAGGGGAGGGGTCAGCTGACTGACAGTTTGCCCAGAAAACAACAGAGAGTTCAGCCAGGGTGAACGAAACAGAAAAAAAAAGAGTGTGAGTGTGTGTGTGTGTGTGTGTGTGTATGTGTTTGTGTGGTGTGTGTGTGTCTGTGTGTGTGTGTGCGAATGTGTTTGTGTGGTGTGTGTTTGTGTGTTAAAAGCAATTAGCATTAGGCTACTCTGTAATTAGCAAATGGTGTGATTATGCTACAGTATGATCAGAGTCATGTAGAGAGACAGTGGCATCATCTCTCTCCGAGGCTCTCAGTATGATTACACCTCATTGTTCCACTCATCTCCATCACAGCCCAGCACACTGTGGGAAGAGACGGGACAGCGGAGGACAGAAATGAAGGATTAACTACAGGACAGAGATGGAGATGAAGAGAGGGAGAGACAGAAAGAAAAAAAGACAGAGAGAGAAAGAGAGAGCGATACGTGTGACTGGTGGACTGACAGAAAGAGAGAGGGGTAAAAAAAGAGAAGTGTGTATTGTTACTTAGTGTATATTGAGACTCCTCAAACTCAGAGAGGAGACTGACTTTACCCTTTCTCTATCCATCCATCCCACGCCTCGTCCTCAAAGCATGTCTATCTTAAGGGATTATGTCAGTTGGACTAAACCAGCTTTCTTCTCACCCCATTCCATTCTTTTTTCACGCTCTCTCTACATCCCCCTCTCCCCCTGCTGTACAGATCCTTGCGGATTGTCAAAGATGCCTTTTTGTAGATTATTGACGGGCATCTCTGGCTGTGCATGTGTCTGTCAGGGTGCTCCGACTGGAGTTAATCTTTTATATTCTGGGCAGGGGGGGATCTCAAGCCTTCAGCTCTCCTACCGGCTCTCATTCTCACTGTCTGTCTCTTCTCCCATTCTCACTGTCTGTCTCTTCTCCCATTCTCACTGTCTGTCTCTTCTCCCATTCTCACTGTCTGTCTCTTCTCCCCTTCTCACTGTCTGTCTCTTTTCCCATTCTCACTGTCTGTCTCTTCTCCCATTCTCACTGTCTGTCTCTTCTCCCATTCTCACTGTCTGTCTCTTCTCCCATTCTCACTGTCTGTCTCTTCTCCCATTCTCACTGTCTGTCTCTTCTCCCATTCTCACTGTCTGTCTCTTCTCCCATTCTCACTGTCTGTCTCTTCTCCCATTCTCACTGTCTGTCTCTTCTCCCATTCTCACTGTCTGTCTCTTCTCCCATTCTCACTGTCGGTCTCTTCTCCCATTCTCACTGTCTGTCTCTTCTCCCATTCTCACTGTCTGTCTCTTCTCCCATTCACACTGTCTGTCTCTTCTCCCATTCTCACTGTCGGTCTCTTCTCCCATTCTCACTGTCTGTCTTTTCTCTATCCAACCCTGTGAGACGCTGAAGGTGCTATTTCCCAGAGCACTTTAACACTCTAAGGTCCAAGGCCTTTTAGACTTTTCTAAGTTGTCTGACATGCCTTGATGTTTTTGTACATTTTGCTTAACTAAAAACATTGATGCACAAATGGAATATATGATTATATTCTAGAAGACCTCAGCAATAATATTAGAAAAGGGTTCAATGTTTCCGTGGTTGTTCTTTTTATGTCTCTAAGACGAAAACTCAAAAATAAAAATATCCCGGACGAGGGATATAGACCTTTTAGTGTTAAACAAAACCATATTGTTTACATTTTATCAAGTTTATTACAGTTTTTCTCCATTGGTTTGGGTCATTTCACGAAACAGAAATGACATTCTCAAAACAACCCGTGCAAACCTCCAAACCACTGGGCACTTGTTCACAACAGATTGGAATTTCTCATTCCTTTAATCACATTGCAATTGTGTTAACCATCCTCGTAAATGACAAGTACAATTGCCTACAGTTTGCAAAAAATTCCAATGATGTAGTACATCTTTGAAAAGGGTTAGGTTCAATTGCCTTCCGTTAGCCCAATTATCATCTGAATACATCTTGCTGGTCTAAACTGACTGTTGTTTATCAGTCAAGTCGCTGTTCTCTTCAAAACATGTTGGCATAATTTCCTTGTGTACATCATCACCTGCAAAATAGTTCACTCCACTGTCAAAAACTTTCAGGCACATAATACCATGAAAAACATCAAGCTATACACTGTAATATGGATCTCTTGGATCATCAGCTTACAGTAATTTTCAGGTGCAACTAGAACTTTACTAATCAAGGGGGAGATTCACACATCCGATCACCAATCACACAGTAAGTTTAGTTAGCTGACAGGTCCTATCCAGGAGTATACGTAAATGCTTCCATCAAATATCTAGAGCTTGACCAAGTTCAGTACAATTTATGAACATGGAAGCACCTGGCCAGGGAAACAACCAAGGGCAACTGCCTGTTCGAGGAAGAGGAGGAAGAAGAAGAGGAGAAACGGTGGATGTCCCAGGCCAGCGCGGGGGCAACATCACCATGTGTGATGCCATTTTAGAGAATGGTGTAGTCACCCACATGCCCAGTCTTGGCCCATACAATACCCAGAAGCTCCAGGTTGTGTTGTTAGTGTAGGCTATGCATAATATTAGTTTAGACAGTATATTGTGCTGTACACATTTTCTGTTACTGTAACCACAATGTATGGCAATAACTGTAACAATTTTCATGGCAGTATGAGTGCAGTATGAGTGCTACCTTGTAGGCTACTCTTGAATTATTCTTTTTCTCTGTTTGTTTACACAAATTGTCACAAATTATTCTGGAAAGGAAACATCTACTGCTGTAAACATTTAGTGTCAAAGGACTGAGCTAAGATTGAAATGTGCACATTAGGGATATTTCTATGGTCCACTGCCATACTGAC
This sequence comes from Sprattus sprattus, assembly GCF_963457725.1. Lineage (NCBI taxonomy): Eukaryota > Metazoa > Chordata > Actinopteri > Clupeiformes > Clupeidae > Sprattus > Sprattus sprattus. The sequence continues at coordinate 27,085,304 of NC_137928.1, read as the reverse complement.
AAAACATCTAAACGTTTTGACCTGCAGAGTTAAAACAATGCCAAAGGGACTTTTCATTTTGGGGGGCACTGACTATTTGTATGAGAAAAGGAATTCGTTTTGACAGATAAGTTGTCTGTTTTGGGAGAGATATGGCCTTTTGCAGGTGTGCCTTAGTGTTTTGCTAAACCATCTAGGTCATTTTGGCAAATGTATTTAAAACTTTGAGAATGTGCTTTTTTCGAGAGAGATGAGCCACAGCAATCGAGAAGGCACCTTTCATTTTTGGGGCAATGACTATTCATATGAGAAAGTGATTTGGTTTTGAAGCTTGGGTAAACTGTTTTGGGTCAGATATGAACTTTTGAAGGTGATTTATGTACCGTACTTTCCGCACTGTAGGGCGCACTGGATTATAGGGCGCACTCTCAATGAATAGTCTATTTTCGATATTTTTTCATATATAAAGCACACCGGACTATAAGGCGCATAAAGCAAAAAACACATAGAAACCCATAGTAGCTAGCTAGCCTCGCTGCTAATAAGTATAACATTAGCATCCTGATATGCTCTCACACTTCCCCCTCCTTTAGGCAGAGGTAGCCTACTGTTTGTCTCCAGTCTCTTGGCTCGTCTTTCACTGCCGTTTTATGTAAGGTCAGCCATTCTAAATAGGTTCTACACGTGAAATACATTCCATATTTAATGGATAGAGAGCAACGCTACCAGCATTACAGGGCAGTGTCCTAGCGTAGCTGCTAGGTCAGTTATCTGACAGTGTTAAACATTGGCAATGCTGTTAAACAATCAAAATGCTAAGTTTAATAATGGTTTAACAATCGATGTGCTCATTTTAGTGGATGGATTAAAATGACAACGTGAACGTTTGGCAAAAACACACGCAGTCTGATAATTAACACCATAACGATAGCTGTCTAGCTAGCAAGCGAATGGTAGCATGCCATTATTCCGACACCCCTTTGGTCCGACCCGTCAATATTCCGAAAATTTCCCATTAATCCTACAGCCCACTAATTCGAAATGATTAACATAAACCCATTGCTCCGACAGCTCAATGTTCCGACCAATGGCTGTTTGGGGTCGGTCAACATAATTCCCCAGGTCGTATGTTCCTCGCCAATCTTTTACCCGGTGCCAAGTAGACTGCCGCTGTAAGGACTGCAGACGCACGTTGTTGCTGCTCTACTTTGCGCCCAGACACCAGAGACGCAATGGAGACAGACACGGACAAGTTATTTTGATTTTTGGTCGAGCTAGTGAAGTCTAGGCCAGCAGCGTCTTTGCAAATGTAAAATAAACAAAACAAACCAACTACGGATGGGCTAACAGCAGCATAGGTCTACTGCAGCCACGCACAGTTCGAGGACGGGAGGATAGCTTAATGGAAAGAACCCTGTTTGCGCTGCTTTTCGAGAGCTGTCATGGAAAGATGATTCCGCTTTGGTTTTGAGATTTACAGTTTTCTATCGATTTAGCCTATATAATTATAGTAACAATCATAATAATAATACTATAGGCCTGATAGGCATGCATTATTTTATCATGAAGTGACGGTGATCTAAAGCAGCTTTTGGTCGGAACATTGAACTGTCGGGACAAAGGGTTTCAATTTATCGGTGAAAATCTATCTAAGACTAAGGGCTGTAGGATCAATGGGACATTTTCGGAATATTGACGCATCGGACCAATGGGGCGTCGGAAAAATGAGCTGACCCCCAAGCGAATAGCTAACGTTAGCTAGTTTTAACCAGAGATAACTTGCCTAAGCCTAGCATAACATCAGTGGTGAAAGTAAGACGGTACTCACAATGACACAAATGTGAATAATGAGTATGCATATGACCATGTAGGCTTAGTATATTACTTTAGCAGAGGAAAATTCAAACAAGTTCCATTTGGGAGACCCAGAGGTAAACTGTCCCCCGTGCCCCTCGTCATTTCAAGCTAGCTGTAGAAGGCACTTCCAACACAGAGTCAACAGCAAATAGACCAACAGTGGTCGGAAGCAATGTACTGTTCAAGGTTTTATATAAAATACGGTAGCCGTAATGCTGCAAACGGCACGGCTTTGTAGTTTACCAAAGTCATACTAAAACATTTTGACAGAGCGCCGTGTACCACACAAAATCGCTTCGAGGTCAGTAAGCACAACCAGAATTAATCCATATATAAGGAGCTCCGGATTATAAGGCGCACTGTCGTTTTTTGATCAAATTAAATGCTTTTAAGTGCGTCTTATAGTCCTGAAAATACGGTAGTTGTGCTGAACCATATAGGCTATTTTGCCAAATGCACAAAGATTTTTGAGAATGTAATTTCTGTTTCGTGAAATAATCCAAAGCAATGGAGAAAAACTGTAATATACCAATGTGCACTGTCATTATGTCCTTATGTACACTGTCCAGGTATCCAAACCCATTGAAAACTAGCCTGTCTCCCTCTGGTTACAAAGACTTACAGCAGATAGTTCGCTGTTGTAGCACAGGTGTCTACTAATAAGCAATGGCACCAGCACACTGTGAGGAGCGTAGTTATAAATCTGTGCCGTGATTTGTGGCTGAATTGGATTTGAGGTTAACCGAGGTCAGCTGCCTGCTGATGCTGTGATGGAAATGACGGTGCCATGACAATGAGGGTGCTCTTACCCACCAGTGGTCGTGGTGGTGGGAGGAGGGGGGAGGAGTGTCAGCATCAGAAGCAGCTGAGTGAGTGCTAAATCACCGCTCTCCGCTTGACTCCGCACCAGCAGTGCAAGGACCCCGCTGAGGCCCCCAATGATGTGCCTGATTAGCAAGCGAACGCGTTGCCCAGCCTCGTCCTTTCTTTGCCACCCTTTGCTTTTGTTGTTTTCTGAATTCATTGGAATTCGGCTGATGTGATGTAAGGGATAAGTAGAATGACTGACTCTTGGCTTCATGATTCATGACATTTTCCTGAGCATTTCTCAGAACAGACTCGAGCAGAGGCTGTGAGAGATACTGTCAAGATTAACCTCAGGGCATTTCCCTTGAAGGAGGCCAGCTGATCTACATGAAAGTCAAAAATCAAACATTTGCATTGTGTGAGATAGAGCTCTGATCATGCAGCGAATGACACACAGAAGAGAATAAGAGAGTGAGAAAGAAGAGAGCAGGAAAGAGTGACTCACACAAACCTACACACACACACATACACACAGGGAGAGATGAAAAAAACTTCGGTAGAATGTAAGGAAACTGACCTATTTGTGCTTAAGTGTGTATTAGTGCTTAAGAGGAACTATTTGTGTTTAACTAGTGGAAGAGAGGGAGGGAGGGAGAGAGAGAGAGAGAGAGAGAGCGAGAGAGAAAATGATGACCACAATTCCAAGTCTTGCGGTTGACGTCGATGAAAGAAATTAATTATGGGAAAGCTAATTTCACAGGAGTTAAAAAAGTGATGAGATGAATATCAATCAGAGATGGCTGGAGGAGAAATAGAGATAGACAGAGAGAGAGAGAGAGAGAGAGAGAAGAGGGGGAGGAAGTGAGAGAAGGTAAAAGAAGGGAGTAGACTGAGAAGAGAATGCAAGAGTGGTTGATGACATAATGGGTTTCCAATTACATGGTTATAGATCTCTATATCATGTGTCTATGCAGGTCTGTGGATAAGCACAGCAGCATGTGTGTGTGTGTGTGTATGTGTGTGTGTGTGTGTGTGTGTGTGTGTGTGTGTGTGTGTGTGTATGTGTGATTGGAAGAGAGAGAGAGACTTGTGCAGTTCTGGATTGGAGAGGGAATACGCTTTTTTTGGGTGGAACATACTTAAACACTTACTTCACGAAACATTAGTTCCCCCATCTAAGTTCCCCCTTAGATGAGTTAGTGCTGGCTCATAAAACAATATTATTCATCATGTAAGTCCATATTATTGCAAATCTGGCACTATTATTGCTCATTTTTGCACGTTTTTTCCAATCACTTTGACCCTTGTCCAATGTCCCTGTCCATACTCAAAACGCATGATACATTCACCATATTACAGTAGTAGACTCTGTGAACTAAACTAATACTAATACATTGCTCTGTTACAAAATGCATTCAATGACTACTTCTTCCGAAAATCATGGATACCTGTCTCAGTCAATGTTCACCAGCAGCATAACTCTGTGCAACTACAGTAAATCTTGAAGCTATTTCGATTCTCAAACTGTTCAAAGCTGTCAACTATCAGATCAAAACACGACAAAAGTTAGAGTTAGAGTATATGCTGTATTGCGACAGACAAATTAAACTATACACCTAAAATAAAAAAGATGAATCTGATTTTAGGTGGAAAATTGATTCTGTTTTTGCTTTGTTTTGTTTGCTTACAGCCTTGTTACCAACAATTCAAAAGTGGTAATATAGCATTTGTGTTAAAATGTGCATGTAGGTATGTAGGACAAATATAGAACAAAAATAAAGAAGTTGTCGCTGCAGAGAATTTTCCACAATTACTGCTGTAACTGTAAGTCATGGCCTAACAGTGAGACAAGGTGACCCACATAAACAACTACAGTACAGGTCTGGGCTTAAGCAGACAGTTCTATCCAAAGTGACATCCAATGACATCTGCATTGCCCAGGAACTGAACCCAGGTCAGCTGCTCGTTGGGCAGGAGCACTATCCACTGCACCTCTGACACCTCTGGTTTACCACACTCAATAGTGGCACCTACAGTATGAGGCAAACAAACAAATCAAAACGTTTCTTCTTGGTGGCATGATTGCTGCTTGCCTTGAAATATTTGTGGGGCTTTGGGGATTGTAGGGGTGGATAAGATATGCTAAAGATTTACCATAAGTCAATGCAGGATATTGCAGTAAATGTGAAATTCCTAAAAATGGGATGCCAAATACAGAAGACACCATGGATGAGCTTTAAGGCTACAAGCGACATATTGCTGCATTCCAGATGTAGTTGTTTGGTATAGCAGTATACACTGTAAAGAGGTGTCAGGTGACAGTAAAGACTTTTTGTCTTTTTTAGTGTATTGTATTTAGAGTGCCACAGTAGTCTTGCTGGGTGACAGCCTGTGTTATAGTTATGGCTGAACAAGTCACTTTTGGGTGAAGTGGGAAGTGTTTAGGTGGTTGTAGTGCATTTCAGCACTACCAGAGCAGGAGCGTCCCTCTCTACCTTAGAAAGCTTTTGAAGACCCCATTCTTCAGAGAGCACCTCCTTTCCTAATTTTCACCTCCTATCCCTTCTTCTACCTCTTATTACATTTCCTCTAATGCCATCTCCTCAAACTAGAACTTAACTCGCACTTACAGTTAGATTCCTGCCCTTTTTATTCCTTATGTAAAGTAGTATTTATTGTTACAGTAGGTCTCTATTGCTCGTAGCTTGATTTTTTTCTCCTTTGTCCGTCGCTTTGGGTAAAAGTGTCTGCTAAATGACTAAATGAAATGATTATGCATGACTATGTGTGCTTTCTCCCCATTAAGTAGCATGAGTCAGACAAAAACAGCAGATGACACCTCACTGCAGCGCCACTCAATTGGGTTTATTTTCTATCATTCAGTTCACAGATGATAGGCACATGTTCACAAACATTTGTTTTTCAGATGTAGATGCACCATTAGGTAAGTTCAATCAAAGAGAGTTTTGGCTGCTTTCTAAAAGGCTTGCTTAACCTAGCAACAGTTGCTACAAAAGATTGCCTTCTGTAGTCGGAGTATATGTGGACAGATATGATAGAACTGATCAAACACAAAGATCAACAAGAGCAAATGGGGAGAGCGAGGGACATATGTGTGTCTGTGTGAACAGGTGTGTATGTGTCTGTGTGTACAGTTGTGTGTGTGCGTACAGGTGTGCATGTGTCTGTGTGTATATGTCTGTGGCTCTGTGCGTATTGGTGTGTGTGTATGTGTGTGTGTCTGTGCGCATCAGTGTGTAAGTGTCTCTGGGTCTCTTCATATAGGTGTGTGTGTCTGTGTGTATGTGTCTGTTGGTGTGTGTGTGTCTGTGTGTATTGGTGTGTGTGTGTGTCTGTGTATTGGTGTGTGTGTGACTGTGTGTATTGGTGTGTGTGTGTATTTGGTGTTGCGAGGTCACTGGAGATCTAGGGCCTAATCCTGTTAGCTTTGGCTTTGGCTATGGCCCACAGGCTAGGCTGTGTACCATTACCACTACTGAGAGCATAGGAACACACACACACACACACACACACACACACACGCACACGCACACGCACACGCACACGCACACGCACACGCACACGCACACGCACACACAGACACACACACACACACAGACACACACACACAGATACACACACACACACAACCACACACACACACACACACACACCAGCAGAGCTGAGCACATCATAGTTGTCTGTTACACTAAATCTTTTCTGTCCGGGGGCCAAGCGCCAAGTCACGGCTAAATGCAGTTCCTTGATAAACCTGCTCTATTGACCTTTTGTGCACCAGTCCCAAGGGATAGAATTGATCTCTTCTGTGTGATCACCATTATCAACATGTGCTTCACGTCAGCTCTGTTGTGCTGATGCAATGCTGTGGATTTGTATCCTCTAACTGGATATGAGTGTGTGTGTGTGCTTTTGTGTGGAGTGTGTGTGTCCTATTTCATGAATATGTTTACTCGCCTTCAGAGAATCATATCTGTATGCGAGGGTGGGTAGACTATGATTTTGGCAAGTTCAACGTGACTTGTAAACTTAAAGCCCAAGCTACCCACATATAAATGTCAGGACAGCTTGTTTATGAACTAAATGCCATTTTCACCACCCCAGACATCCGCCCCCCGGAAAAAAAAAATATATTGACTAGTGATACGCACTGGGTAAACAAGGAGGATGTTTGAAACTTCAATGTTTCCAATTCGTATCTATTCCTTTTACACTATCGGAGAGACGCATATTAAGACATACATGCATACATTCTCCCACACATAAACATACCCTGATCAAATATTTAGCAGTGTTTACTTTAGTAACACACACACACACACACACACACACACACACACACACACACACGTACACATCTAGAGCGAAAGACAAGGTAAAGGAGGAAGGAAGCGAGAGAACAATAAAGAGGGAGAA
>NC_137928.1:26938227-27073227 GCF_963457725.1 Sprattus sprattus | reverse complement strand
GAGAGAGTGTGTGTCTATAAGAGAGAGAGAGAGGGTGATTATGTGTTCGTGTGTGTTAGAGAGCGAGAAAGTGATTGAGTGTGTGTGTGTGTAAGAGAGAGAGCGTGATTGCCCGGTGTGTGTAAGAGAGAAAAAGTGATTGTGTGTGTGTATGTGTAAGCGAGAGAGTGATTGTGTGTGTGTGTAAGAGAGAGAGAGAGTGAGTGTGTGTGTGTGTGTAAGAAAGAGAGAGTGATTGTGTGTGTGTGTGTGTGTGTGTGTGTGAGCTAGGGTGTGGTAATTGAACTCATTCATCTCTGGTTCGTGAGCAGCACCTGTCAGCTGTTGTCCCCATCTATCTGTCAGATGCCATTCTGAGTCAGCACTGATGAACACTGATAGAGCACTTACACACACACACACACACTTATATTCCCTCACTCTCTGTCTCACACACACACACACTCCCTCACTTACTCTCTCTCTTTCACACACACACACACACACACACACACACACACACTTACACTCCCTCACTCTCTCTCTCTTTCACACACACACACTTACACTCCCTCACTCTCTCTCTCTCTCTCACACACACACACAAACACACTACACGTGCCGTTATACTTAAAAAAAAAGATGGCGGACCAATCTCTTTAGATGGTCGTATTTGTACTTAGAAGTAGTTTGTCTTTTCCAAGCAAAACTTGAGAGTATTGCATGCCCACTCACACACCCATGCATAAATATATACTCACAGATGCATATACCCCTCCCCCCACACACACATTGCCCTGCTTGTAACCCCCCCCCCCCCCCCCCCCCCACACACACACACAGGTATGCAGACATAGAATAGTGGGCCAGTAGCACAAGTACACATCAATAATTCCTACATGTGTGTTGAGTGTGTTGTGGAGATTTGATTCATGCACAACTAAAGTCATGTTATATTAATACACATGCACACACAGGAGAACACATACGCACTAGCAGGCACACACACAGATTAAGAACAGCCTTACCTTGCATGCTCATTCACTAATAATCAGCAGTTAATTACTTTACATGACCTTCATTAGGTGCTCTCTAATCTATTATGAAGAAAAGTGTGTGCGTGTCTGTGTATATGTGTGTGTGTATGTGTGTGAGACAGTGCAGGAGAGAGAGAGAGAGAGAGAGAGAGAGAGAGAGAGAGAGAGAGAGAGAAACAAGTATTTGAGTATGAACACCTCATATTTACAGATACATAAACTGTCAGCTGATTCTGCGGTAAGATTGGAGTTCAGTTTCATTATCTCTAGCACCAACACAAACACATTTACGGACAGAAAATCAGATATACACACAAATAGACACACATGCACTCACACTCTCACACAAATAGACACACATGCACTCACACTCTCACACAAATAGACACACATGCACTCACACTCTCACACAAATAGACACACATGCACTCACACTCTCACACAAATAGACACAGGTGCACTCACACTCTCACACAAATAGACACAGGTGCACTCACACTGTAACACAAATAGACACACGTGCACTCACACTGTAACACAAATAGACACACGTGCACTCACACTGTAACACAAATAGACACACGTGCACTCACACTGTAACACAAATAGACACACGTGCACTCACACTGTAACACAAATAGACACACGTGCACTCACACTGTAACACAAATAGACACACGTGCACTCACACTGTAACACAAATAGACACACGTGCACTCACACAAATAGACACACGTGCACTCACACTGTAACACAAATAGACACATGTGCACTCACACTGTAACACAAATAGACCCACGTGCACTCGCACTCTAACACAAATAGACACACGTGCACTCACATTCTACAAATGAGCATTCTTCAAAAGGAGCCAAAGTCTGGAGAACTTCTTTTTACTAGTATGATTATTTGTCCAATGATGACAGACCAATGAGTTTTAAGTTCATGAATGCATGCAATATATAAATATACTGTGTGCAACACCTCTGTTCAAAACAAGACAAAAAAACAGCAATACATATACAATCCAAATGTCCATCTTTCTCTTTTTCTCTCTATCTAAAGCTTTATTAAGCAAAATGAAACGGCAAGAGCTTTGTGTGTGTTTAGCAGCTTAAGTACATATTTCATCTGTTATATAACAAGTCAATCTTTCACCTTTGGTGGATGCTGTGGTTTTGTATACCGCATGGCTAGACACATTACAGCAGGTGTAATATTAGCATTGGACCATTCTGAGGAGATGATTCACTAGACACTTGAGCCCAACCATGATAATTCAAATATGCCCCTAGCTGACACATGGTCACACATTCACACACACACACACACACACACAAAGGACTTTCTGTGTCTCATATTTGTGTGTGTGTGTGTGTGAGTGTAGAGAACCAAAGAGCCCAGACACAACCTCACTCACAATCTCACATGAGTCTGCGCAAGGAATGATTGAATGCCTGTGTTTGTGTGTATGCGGTCAGATAGCAAAACAGGGAAAACACACACATACACACGTCTGTGTAGGTTTAGTGTGAGATATGTGACAGAGAGAGAGAGCTCATTGTCTCCCTGACAGTCCGAACACACGTGTGTGTGTGTCCGAGAGAGCTCATCATCTCTGACGGTAATTGAAGGTGATTGGTGCTGAGGGGGCCACAGGCAGAGGCTGCAGGCTGGGAAGTTTTATCATGATGAGCGACAGCTTGTCAGGCTTGTTAACTACACACTAATGGAAAGCAGGAGTTCACTGAACCTGAAGCCAATATCTTACCTGTCACATACACACACACACAAGCAGGAAATCACTCCTGGTCAGGAGAGTCAAATTAAAACATACAAATGTACACACACACACACACACACATAAACTTTAATATGGTCCAGGAGTACATTGATACAAACACACACACACACACACACACACGGCGTGGTGAAAATGAGGACATCCAAAGCAAAGCGATCCCTTTCCTATTTCCTCTGCCAGCACTTGCTTTTGGTTTTGAAACACATACATACACATAGTACACATGCACATGCATACACATACCAATTTCCTTATTTTGTTATATGAACAAGACACAAATCATATTTCTTTTTCCTTTCAAAGGAAGTAGTCTGACTTATCAGCCGAAAAGTTCAATGTTTGCAGCAGGAGTACCCCCCCCCCCCCCCCCCCTTTCTTTGCCTGTAAATGTAAATGTGTCCTGCTTGTACTGTCCCCCCTGTCTGTACTACCCCCCCCCCCCCCCCCGCCCCCCCATGACTCTGTAACCTGCGACTTTGGGTATCTGAAAAAGCGAAATACAAAATAAAGTTATTATTATTATTATTATTATTACCAAGAGCATTGCATTTACACACAGACACCAAAAATGTTCAGAACCTCAACATTTTATCCAGCACCTCCCTTTAATGACATGCACGGATCTTGCTTGACTACTGCAAGCACAATCCCTGAAACGCATTTCAGCACCCTGGACAGAGACATGCCAAACATGCTCATCTGCTTGCATACCGTAGGCAGATTTGCAGCCCGAACTTGAGAACAAGATTGTATATTCCTTTACTGAATAGTATTTTTATATTTGCTATGGTGATGGCTGTAAGGACCAAATGTTCATGCATATGTGCATAAATGTCAATGAACTTTACAAACCAGAATATAAACCAAGTAAATCAAGTCTTGTTTCATCGTGTACGCGTTCACATGGTCTTTGCGTCTTTGTGTACAGTGAACCTAGGAAATACAAGATCTGAGTCACATGATTTCTTTGCATCCATGAAATGTAAATAACATGTTTGCTGCCAGTTTAAAGGGTTGATGTGGCCATAAATATTAAAATGCATTCTTGCACTTCTCTTGAGAAGAGAGAAAGAGAGAGAGAGGGAGAGAAAATGTATGTGTGTGTGTGTGTGTGTTTTGAAGAGAGCGCGGGTCAATAAAACACCTCTTCTGTGCTTTGATATCTGATACAATAGCATTCAAATTCTAGTGCGAATCAGGACCATCTAAGGTGAAGTCATTTGAGGAGGTAATGAAACCAGGGACCTGTGTGTGTGTGTGTCAGTTTGCGATATTTAATGTTTTTCTCTGGTTTCTGCAGGTCATCAGTATCTAAGTCTTGTCGGTGGCCCCAATTTGAATGACAAATACACAGACCAACACAACCACACACAGTCTGAACACAGGTCAGTAGGGCCAAAACTTTCCTCTCCACCAGTGTGTTCATGTGTGTCTGATCAGGTAAGTGGATGTGTGTGTTAAGGTAAGTGTGTGTGTGTGTGTGTGTGTGTGCCTCCCAGGCAGTCAGTAATGAACATGAAGGTCAGAAAGAGAAAATGTCAGTGCACTGATGGGAATTTCTGTTTGTGTTCTCCAATCAGATAAAAAGGTCATTGTGCCTGTGAGTGTGTGTGTATGTAGGTGTGTGTGTGTGTGTGTTTATACGTCTACGTGCACCTGCAGGGCTCAAATCAGGTTGAGAGCGCATGTCAGAGGCTGTCTGGAAAAACAAAAACACTGCTCTGATTTCAAAGCACACCAGACACCTGTAAGGATGCCTTCCCCCTCACTCTGCAAAGGCTAGCCGAGTTCAGATCTGGTCCTGGGGTTCAGGTTGGATGCTGATGTTTTTAACAGTTTTTCTAGCAATAATTGCCTGTATGCACAGATTTTACAGAGGAACTCTAGTCGATTTTTTTTATAAATAAAAGTGTCACCTCTTCCATGATATCCATACAGAGAGTACTGGACTAGCCTCCTCTTATAGCTAGTGCATGGATCTAGGGTCTAAGGTAACACCGTAAGGTGGTGCCATGAAGCATTACGTAGTTCTCACCAGAGGTCTCGCGCCCTGTGTGCCAAAGTCACCTAGTGCAGTACCAGGTGCACCAGGCGTTCTGTGGCAGTGGCACAGATGCCATAGTCCGTATTACAAGTCAGTGTACCACCAACATGATTTTGAAGCTGTTATTTGATTTTGAAGCTGCATGTTACTTTAATATAGTTAAAGTTGGGAGGGATCACAGAGTTCATGACATAAGAAAGAAAACACAGCACCAGGTAAATCATAAACAGATATGGTGATGCTTGCCCTCGCCTGGATACTTCACCCTTCCCACGTTCCCCTATCTCCTCTCCTCTCATCCCACCAGTGTTAAGGTGGAGTGAGACAAGGGCATACCAGCCCAGATAATGATATGTCTTCAATTACCCATAATGCTCCATTACTATGTATGAGCCTGTGTGCTTCCACCTCTGGGATCAGCCTTTGGAGGGTGGGTGGGGGGTGGAGAGTCCATTCCTCTTGTGTCCGTAAGCTTAGCCATGCATGTGAGATTTAAAGATGTCTAGGAATGCAGAATAACAGTCCTTGATAGAGATCACGGGATGAGGCGGGACGTGTGTGTCATATGCTGGGATCAGAGTGGACTTATGGCAGGAGATACATGTACGCCTTACTGATGTAGAGTGTGTGCTTGTGCAGTGTAGTGGGGTGGAGTGTGTGTGTGTGGTCTATAGTGAAGGTCAGAAGGACTTACTGAACCCTGGAAGGGTTCATTTCAAGTCTTTCTGTAACTGACTTTGTGTGTGTGTGTATTTAGAGTTGCTACAGGGACAACAGCGGGGATGTGAGATATGACTGGTTGACAACTCAGACTTCTCTCAGGAGTCTGAGTGAGTACACGTACTGTACATATACACAAATAGACTCTCTCTCTCTATCACACACACACACACACACACACTATGATACTGTGAGAGACAGAGAGAGGGAGAATAAATGTCATGTCCTTGAGAAAACAGATCTATGGGGAAATCCATGCTGTCAGGATACAGCTTGTGTGTTGTCTGACCCTGTCCTGTCCACTCTAAATCTGTGTGTGTGTGTTTGTGTTTGTGTGTGTCCGTACACTCACACCAACTGTTGCCCTATCTAATACTTACCCTCAGAGAAAATAACATTTGAAAACCTGATTAGTTGTCATATCCCACAAATAGACATTTCATTAGTTCTGCAACTGCAATCTGTCATCGCACAATTTAATAGATCCCCCCCCCCCCCTCAAATAGCATCCGTGACCTTGGATTTGGCCTTGGCTCCAACCACTGGGCTACTTGAAATTAAAGGTAAGTCTGTGATTCTGGCAAATGGTTGTTGATATTTGAGCTGAACAGCCAATTAAATTACCATCCTCGCTTCAGTGCTGCTGAAGCATTCACAAAGCCAGTTTTATTTTAAGTACACACACTTGAATGGACAGCTAGTGGACAGAGAGGAGCAACTAGCTGATTCCGCCAAAAAGTGTATTGGATTAGAATTGCAAACTGTACCTTTAAGTCTGTGTATGACTTCACTGTTTGCTTATTGTTTGCATTCGGCTACTGTACATGCTAACTTTGGTTAGAGAGGTTGATATATTAACTGGTTCTGTGGGAAACTGGCTGAACAGATGTATAACAGCGACAAAGGCTTTTTTTGGGTGTTAAATTGTAGGACCTATAAATAACCCCTCGTAAACAAATGCCACAGTGCCGTAAATTATCAGTCACTTGCCATTATCTCTGATGCCCTGGTGGCAAAAAAGAAACATTTCTTCTGTCTCCATCATAAACCTGTCCAAACATAAGGAAGGAGTCCACCCCACTGCTGCACCAATCACTCATAAATGTAGAGGCTCTGGCTCGCGTTCCCATTAATTCAGGTTATCATCCGGATGGTGGCTCTAAATTCCGACAATAAATCCACCTGAAGCGCCGACAGTGTTCTGGAGAATATTCGACTCTGTTCTTCTCAGGGTGATGGCACGTTTGTTCCTTTACAGCGCTCAATAAATGTCGTCTAGGAGATGATTGTTCTATAAAGCCAAGTCACAGATGTTCCGTCAAGGGACTTTTTGACCTCTTGTTACTGTTTGATCGATGTGATTAACTGAGTTGGCTGGGAACGAATATCTGAACGAACGTGTACTTTAGTTGCTAAGTCCATTTCTGTGGAGGCCATTGATGCGTGAGAGAGATCAAATATCAATTATGTCAGGGGCTAGGTGCCTCGGCTGCTCAGACGTGAGGGGAAGGAAGAAAAGAAGAATGGAAGAGTCTTTTGTTATCAAAGGATTTTCAATTTCATAGAAATGGGACATCTGTGTCAGTGTGTGTGTGTGTGTGTGTGTGTGTGTGTGTGGGGGGGGGGGTGGCAGTGCCTCTGGTTTCAAACAGCTTCCATAATATTTTAAATAGCACTTCACTGGTCCATTCTGACTTGGATGGGCAGAAGAGGTTGAATCGCATCTGGATGTGGTCTTTTTCAGACAGTACTATAGTCTAGAAAAGAGAAGACCTCTGCTGGCTTTTGTGCAGGGAGGTCAATCTACTCGATCTTCTCATACATGTAAGATTTTTTCACAAGATTAGCTTTGGTTAGGATACTCTCCATCCATTTTAGCTTCAAGTAACTGCTCCCTTACCTGTGCCGTGAGACGGCCCCTGCTTGACCTCCCATCTGGCCACACGTGTGACTGTGGATCAGTAGCCATGAGCAGAAGAGCCAGGGAGTCGGAAGTTGCCTCTGATTTGCCACTGGAATGCCTGGGGACGGGTGGACACAGCTGGGACATTTGTGCTTGGTTGCTTTGGCCTTGATTGTAATAACCCGAGCAGGTTGTTACATCGCACTCAAAAAAATAACATTCACAACAGTGAATGGAAAACTAAGGTTGAAAATTTAGGAGAAAATGGCAACACAGTTCTTTTCAAGCAAGACTGCAGATTATAAAAGAACTGGTGAATCTATCACAGCCAGAGACCATACAGCCTTCACAAAATACAAACAAACAAACCCTCCACGGTTTAGATAAAGCTCTTATTGACCGGTGAACAGCCTCTTGTGAAGGGATGTGTACATTCTGATGTGTGACTAACAACAGCATGCTCTATAGCACTAAGAAAAGTCTGATTGCTTGGCCCAGATATGATTACCAATGTCCCTGTTGCTATGTTCCATAGGACAGTGGTTACAGAACATCACACTGATAATATTGCTACATGCTGACACATGGTTTTCATATATGAATACACTGTTAAAATGTTATACAGTACCTACCTGAGATCAATGCACAGTAACTAAATTCTATACACACTTAGCTTGGATATTTAATGCTAATTTCTGCAGCGTGAAAAAGCAAATGCAATATGCAATCCTGAATGTCATTCACAAAAGTCCTTCTTTAAAAAAAAAAAAAGCCATCACTAATAACTAGGGATGCACCGATATGGAAATTCTTGGCCGATACCGATACCGATGTTCAAAACAACAATGTAACCGATACCGATATTATAGGAAAATAATGAAATCATTATCTAAAAAGCAATGTGTTAAATTATGTCAGCCCTTTATCACTCTTAACTTTGAATGAGCACAAATTCAATCAGATTTATGTAATAATATAATATCACCAGGCATCAAGACATCATTTCAACTGTAAACAGATGCTTGCAATGCAGCCTTACAAAACACAGGCATAAACCCTTAGGGAATGCCATATAAATTCAAGATTAAAACGAATATAATACAATATTTTTCTTTAAAAACTGCCTGCCATAAACATCGGCCAGTACCATCGGTGAAAGTCAAGTTTATTACCGATAGGCCGATAACATTAAAAGAGGCAAACATCGGCCGATACCGATGTACGGCCGATGCATCGGTGCATCCCTACTAATAACCCCTGCATCTCCAGCTCCCACCCCTTCCTTGTTCCAATCCACCCTGTCTCCATGGTGCTAAGGGGGCTACCAATCTTCTGAAGCTGGCTGTAGACCCCGCTACCTTTAAGCCCAAGCAGCCGATAAGACAGCCTCTTGCTGTTCCATAGCCAGGGAAATGTGTGGCGTCTCTCAATCTGATTCCCTGATAAGATCGCCTGCCACGGTTCCCCGCAGAGCAGCTGCAGACAAGCTCCCTTTGAAAGTGACTTGCTGATAAAGAGAAAGAGCAGCACTTTTTTGGAGCCACTGCAGAAGTGGCCATTTTCAGTCACTCTCTAGGGCGCCTGATAAGGTAACTCAGGTGACCCTGGATCCTGCCAGGTAGTCTAGCATGCTGATAAGAATGCCTGCCGCTGTTCCCCAGACACCTCGAGGATGAACTAGGAGACTTCAATAACAACTTTTAACTTTGTGTTTATATAGTAAAAAGACGGACAGTTGTTCTTCATATACACATTGTTCAGGCTCTCTAAGGTACACACATATGGAGGACTGAAAGTGCCACAATTCAATAAATAAATACAACATCAATAATTATTTAAATGTGTCATTAATTAATTAAAATGGGAATTAAATACATAAATGTTTTATTAAATGTGTCATTAATTAATTAAATAGCAATTCATTTTGTGTAAAAAAAAAAAAACATTTAATTATTTCACTATTTAATTAATTATGTCATGGTCCTGTGTTGCAGCGCATCAATAATTAATTTTATCTGTCAAACTCACCCATCAAAGTCAGTGGGCGGGGCTAACGCTGATCTAGTCTGATCCATTGCTTTAGTCTGAAGTGCCTGGAGAGCCATACCGGTATTCACCTGATACTTAGCGACTGTAGCTACAAGACTTATACCTTTAACCAAACCTGATTTTGAATACAGCGGTAGCTAATAACTTACTTGATAAATACATCGGTTGGTAGATTAAGAAAATGTTACTAAGTGTTTTTACGTGAGTGAATGTAACGCTTAGCCAACTATTACCTCTGATTATTACAGCACGTTTGCTTTCAATACTTTCTCCAATATCATTTTATTCAAATACATTTTCTTTGATAATTAAACTGTCTCTGTTATACAGTAGGCTACTGTGCAAAAGTTGTAGGCAGGTGGGAAAAAATGCTGTAACCTAAGAATACTTTCAAAATGGAAGTGTTAACAGTTCATTTCCATCAATTAGCATACAGTGAATGGACAGAAGATAAATCTAAATCAAATCAATATTTGGAGTGACCACTCTTTGCCTTCAAAACAGCATAAATTATTCTAGGTACACTTGCAGTTTTTAAAAGGAACTCCGCTAGCAGGTTGTCCCAAGCATCTTGGAGAACTAACCACAGATGTTCTGTTGATGCAGGCTTCCTCAAATCTTTCTGTTTCATCATGTAATTCCAGGCAGTCTATGATTTACCGCATTTTTTCACACCTGCCTAAAACTTTTGCACAGTACTGTATGTCACCACCTCGGTTTCAATGCAACTTGGCTGAAATTACATTTAACAAATACACATAGAAACATTGCAGAACAATGACAGTGTACAGGGTTACTTTATCTTTTATTTCAATGTAAGACATTGGGGTGATTGCAGGAAGATAGGTGCCAGTCTTCAGGTGGAGGGTCTCTGTATGCTGAGGTCAGTCAATATGAAACAACAACAATAATCCTTGGCACTACCGTCATCCTCTTACTGAACTACTCTACTACCACCCCATACCCTTTCTGAACATTCATATAGCTATCAAATGAAATACAACAGGTAGTTCTTCATGAATGAGCATGCAAACATCAATGAATATAAATTAATATCTTAGTATTCAATAGAAGTGAGATCAGTCATTTGGAGGTAGAGCATGCATGGTGTGTCATAGTTTTGGGAGACGACAATTTTAAAACAGTGGACCAGACATAATATTCTAATGAAAATCAGGATCACAGGGACATTTACCTCAGCAGCCTAGTCTCTGCCACTCACACTCCTCAGTGTGGGCGATGTCGAGGACACCGTAAAGCAGTGTACCATTTATATCGCAGCCGTAACCTCACTATTGCTGAAACATTAAGCATGGTAGTTCCTGACCAGTTGTCCAGCTCAAAAAAATAAATAAAAAAAGAGTACCCCAGTTCCAAGGATCCCTTCTTTAACATGTCAGTTTAGGTAGGAACATGTTTGTAGTGGATATGTAAACAAATGTGTAGTAAATATGTTAACAATTGCATGCCTGTTCTAAGGGATATTTCAAGGGAGCCATAGTGAGGGGGAAGAGCGGCATAAAGTGGGGGGCATGGCATGTCCTGATCTGCTTTGTGTTGGCTGCTCCGGTGCTTAGTTTGCCAGGTTTGAGTCAATGGATCACATTTACTAGTGTACTACATGGTGCAGTGCTGTGTTACAACGGCAGTGCCTTACAGAACATCCTTTTTTTCAAATAAGGCATGACATCTGAACCCCTGCTCTGGTAGTGCTAGGCAGTTCATCCCACCAACGTGGAACTACAAATGTACGTTGGATGATGGATATATGGATGTTGCTATGGTTCCCAGTTTTGCCTCTCTGTAGGTAAACCTGAAGGAAAAAAGAAACACACATTAATTAATTTAGCAAACATTTACAAAATGCCAATCTGCACCATACCAAAAACGCAATGTCACTGAAACTGATGAAGTATATGGTTGACACTAGGGTTGTTACGATACCAAAATTATGACTTCGATACTATACCTGCCAAAATATCACCAAACCCTATACTTACAATATGATACCACAATACAATACCACAAATACGATACGATAGGCTACTGGTATATTTATCTATGATAGTAATAAAAAAAAATCTGTAAGGTTCCCTTTTTTACCAGCTTGTTCCAGCTTTTTGAACACTTAACAAATGGCATTCGAATCAGTATTAGCCTACAGCAAGATATTATTGAAAGCTACATGGTGACATCATTGCATTGATTATACAGGGCTATGTAGACCTATTGTCCGTATCTGACTATATGACTACATAGTTATTTCCATAAGTATGAATTACATAATTTGACAGATGTAAAATTCATTCACATTCATGTTTTGTCTTAATTCATGGAATAATAATTTTTCCTTCACTAAAAATAAAAGAATTAGCTCAAGATCCACCCTCAGGCTCCAACAGCATGTAGCCTATTGCATCAAGTGTGTATTATTTGGTACACTTTTGTGGCATTCTGACCTCATGATCATATAGGCCCACATAAGTGAAATTGTAGGTTATTTAGCATGTATAGCGATTTTAATGTTGACAATGAACTTGGTGATGTTTGACTGTGTTAGGGAAGTTGTTTGCAACCTAGCCAACACGGCTATCACAATAACATGGATGTCTTGCTAGCGGCTACTTGCTAGCAGCTGTTTATGACAAACTAGCAAGTCAACAACAATCCTTACACAGTCAAACATCAAGCAACTGAAACACAAGACAAGGCACTAAGGCAGACGTCCTCTTTTACACGGACATTTCCTCTTTTCGAGACCTAAATGCGTCCGGGTAAAAGAGGAGAAAACAAATACATTCCCGTCCCCGTCAATCAACCGTAGCAAATGGCATTACATTTAAGTAGCAACCGTCGCTAATAACAGTAGGCTAGCCCCTACACTTTGTCTATGTAACAACAGTTCTAAGTTAACTGCAAAACATAAAATAGCAGAAGATAGCACTTACCTTTACAGGAGGTCGTAGGTGTTAAGTTGAGGTTGAACTTGCAGTAGAAATCGAAACCTCGCACGCTCTGGATTTTTAGCGTCTAAGAAAAAGTTTTGTTTGACACCCAGTGTTTAAGAATGAGGCCTGCGTCAATCCAAATTTCTGGAATCGATAAGCGTTGACTTGATGTGCAGGGTAACCAATCAGGTATTAGGAATCCGCCCACTGACTTTGATGGGTGAGTTTGACAGATAAAATTAATTATTGATGCGCTGCAACACAGGACCATGACATAATTAATTAAATAGTGAAATAATTAAATACGTTTTTTTTAACATAAAATGAATTGTATTAAATAAATTAATGACACATTTAATACAACATTTATGTATTTAATTCCAATTTAAATTAATTAATGACACATTTAAATAATTATTGATGATGTATTTATTTATTGAATTTTGGCACTTTCGGTCCTCCATACACAAGGATTCACAAACTGACTTAGAAACTAAGAAACAAACACTTACACAGAGACCGTTAGAGAGACAGCTACACACTCACACAATCAGTAACACAGACACAATAAGACAGATAGGATGTCACACACACACACATGCCTTTACACACACTTGATATGTACTTGTATCTGAATATGTTATTCGATAAAGCACAAAGAACGTGATGAAAACAGATATTCAGATATTGACACACCTATCAGCATCTGTAATGCACAACCATATGTCATATTCCAAACATCCTGTTGTGACCGTGTCTGCCCAGTCCCCCCTAGCAAGGGCTAATAGTGAGGATGTGACATATATTTCATAATTAATTGTGAGTGCCGATATTAAATCAATCCGATGCTTTGAATGCACAATAATTGAATTACCAATATTAGGTTAGAAAATACATCATTTGACTGATTTAATGTGTACGTAAACTTCAACTTCCAGTCTTCTATCTGAATACATACAGAGACAGATACCTTACTTGGTTGAACAGATAGAGATAATGACGTCTCTGTACACCTCTAACACACACAGCACTGCATCCTGATCCAGCAGAACGATGTCCTCAGGAGCCTTGAAAAATTAAGTCAGGTTAGATCAGGGCTTTGGCAACCATAACATCACCTGACTGCACACCACCTGCAGTCCAGTCGATGATATGCTGTAAACAAGGCTTTGTGTTAGGATCCCAGATGTTCATCTGCGCTCAACCTTGCTGATCTCAAAGGCACAGTCTGTGATTGTAACCCAATTTTGTCAAATTCAGTGAATTTGTCCTCATGGTGTTCTAGCTGTCTGTTCTGTGCATTAAAAAAAAAACTAAGACAAAAAAAAACTTGTATGCAGTCCTGGCTCTGTAAATGGGAAACATCCATAGTGGCTTGCAGGGCCGACCCAGACAGCGTCGTAAAACTGGTTTATTGAAGTATAATGGCTGAAGGCCTATCATCAGCCAGTCTTGGGGTTGTAAGCATCTATCACAAACAACGGGTAGGCTAATGCTAGTACAGTTAATGTACCGGTAAGCTTATTTGGATGCAAAGTGCTAACTTATCTGTTAACTGGGGACAGAGGTTAAATTTACATAGCCTACCTGTCATGGTTGATGTGACAGAAACTGGCTAACCATAGTTATCTAGCATATAATGGTCTCACAATGTGTGTTGGAAGCCTACTTATTTGTGAACGTGTAAGCCATGACAAACACCCAGACCTACCCTGCACAGCAAATCCTAAATTTGATTGGTTACACGTCCTGGTCGCTCTGCTAAAAAAGTAACATTAGCCAAAATTTCTACAGAACGGGTAGTGTCGTTGTGAATTCGCAAGAGAGGGTGCACTTTAATAAAATTATTTAAAGCCCTTCTGAAATGTTGCTCTCTAAGCAACAGCCTATGTTGCCTATGCCATGGGCTGCGCCCGGTGGCTTGAAACAAACATGGAGGCTCAAACGGAGCCATAAACAATTCGAGCCAATCAACACATTGCTTCAGGAGCATGGAAGGGATGGATGGAGCTTCACTGGCTTTTGTGCTAATTACAAACTTATTTTCTAAATACCTGCTAAATAGTCAGTAATGCAGTACCACTCTGTTATGGAATATTCTGTCATGTGGCACTGAAGGCATCCTCTGTAAATCTGAAGCACTGATCAGCCATCCTGGGCTGTTCTCAGGTCAGTAATCAATAATAATCCTCAGACCGAGTTCTGCCACTGATTTGGAGTTTTTTGTGATTTTGAAGTGATTCTTCTGATTCATCTGTTTTCTGTTTCACACACACACTTGTCTAGCTCTTCTTCATACTTCTCTATCTCCCCCCACTTGGTATCTTCTTTTCCCAAAGCGAGTGCCATCCGAGTGCAATCAGTGGTGTTGTCTGGCACCTATCCAGTCCAGGGGCGGAGATCCCATTTCATTGCAGGGGGGGACAATACATGGGAACATTTCAGAGAGTAATTACGGGGGGGGGGGGGGGGGGGGGGGGGGACATGAAAAAAATTGCTGTCACGAGAGCTAGCATAATTTAGCTGCTGGGATAAACTCACTGTCATTAATCCAGCCTACTGATTTTTGCTTAGCCTCCTACCTTGATCTAATTCTTTTTATTCAGACTTTACATAACTTTCATGACCAAAAATATAAATTGGCCAGCGATTTAATTAGTTTTTTTGTTCATACATTAATTTAGGATGGTCGGAGCAAAGCCTCATGGGAAATGCCTTTATCCAGTGAAAGTAGGGAAATGAATGACCGGCTGTCAGAGAGAGAGAGAGCAGGTGAGAGAGAGCAGGTGAAGCGGACCTGATGGAAACAATGAATGTAGACATATTCACGTATTTATTATTGTTTTATTTGTTTATAAATGAGACTGTAGAATCAAAAGCACACGGGGTTAAACGTTGGTTACCACGCTAGCGACCCGGGTTCGTATCCCGACTCTGGCGACCTGACAATATTACTGATGTTTTTTTTTTTTTTTCAATTTTGTTGGGGGGGGGGGGGGGGGGGGGGGGACAACGTTATGCGAGGGGGAGACGTCTCCCCCCCATGATCTCCGCCCCTGCACCTATCGGACAGGTTGAAAAATAAAGTTAAGAAAGCCTTCAAGTATATCTCAATTTTTTTCTGTGTCTTTCTTTGTTTTTTTTCTATTTCTGCCCCCCACTTCTTTCCCTCAACTCCAGAAAGCACTTTGATCACCTGGCTCAAGCCCATGTTGCTACAGCAACTTACAACAACAACATGCTCTCTCATTCCACTCTAACTACCCCCCACCCACATGCACACACAAACATTAAACCAGCGGAGCTGAAAGTCAGTGTTGAGTTGGTCCTAATTGCTCTGATTCAGTAATTACAGCCCCACCCCAACATACATGGAGGACAGCGAATGGGAGGCAACGCAGGATAAAAGGCCTGACGAGCCAGCTCCCACCCCCTATCTCCACCTCTTCCACCTTTGGTACCCATACCTTTAACAAATAATCCTTATATAATAACTAATATAATCATTATAGTCTGTGTTTTATTCATGGTTGTCTTTCTGAATCTCTGCACCGTTTTGCTTCAGCTCTGATAAAAGACATGGTCTAGTTTCAGGGACACATGTCATTTGCCAGCGAGGAGCTTTGTTTTTATGTGTGTGGATCTTTTGTGTTAATGAGGGTGAGAGAGAGAGAAAGAGATGTATGTCTGTGTATGTTTCTTATTTCCACATCACACCTTAGCTTGTCAGGCTATTGACTATTGATTGGCTGTAACCAGATTTCTGTACAGTCAGATAAGGAGAGGACAGTGGCCCTGTTGCCCTTATCTGACCACAGAGGATACCCATGTCCCTGAGGCAGGGCCTCCCCATGGGCAAACTGAACTGGGACATGTCCCCTCTACTTATCTCATCTCTCCAAATGGATTTGAGAACGGCTGGGTCTGTTGCCTCATGATGTCAGCTGAGATGGGTGACTTAAATTTGTATTTGGTAAAGCCTTGATTGGAATAGACCTATTAAGAATTGATGCGTCGATGTCATGAGGTTGTATTTGAATTGAACTGTCTCACAAGGTCTTGCCTATACAAAAAAAAAAAACCTTCCTGTGGTGAGTGAAAAGTGGTAAAAATAGATACCTAGACAGTTTCTTTTGCTTTGCCGGTCAAGTGATACAGTGGTATGGTTGCCTGCTGCTCTGGCTGAGTGCACATTCTGTGCATCTATTTGTTTGTGTTTCATCTCATGACCCTGCTACTTACAGCAGATACCGCGACAAGTGGCTAATAGAGAATATTACATCTAAATCAAAACCAGACTGAAGTGAACCAAACTCAAATTTATTTGAAAATAACACACAAAAAACAAGCGAACACCTCATATAGAACATACAAATGTGATGGCACAAACGATAGAGCCTATTTTGAGATTTCAAAGTGGACTGTGGGCTGGTGAGGTCCAGCGTGGGCATAATAAAGCTTTAATATTAACTTAAAAACTATAGTTGTTACGAATTGAAGGTGATGTGCAGAACTTAAATGCACGACTCGGAACTCAGTAGTTGAATAAAGAACAACCGTTTACTGACAGGATACGGTACACAGGTAAGCAAACATAATCCAAATAGGGCACACAGGTTCAGTCCGAGGTCAGAAACACGAGTAAACAATGAACATACGTAGCACGGAGAAATACAATGAACACAACCTGAAATGACGAGAACGCAACGAGTAACAAGATGCACACCGGGGCTGAGTTACATCACGTGAGAAAAATCAAACTGGAATATCTTTTAAAACTGTAGTGGTACAAACATTTCTTTCGACTGCACAAACCAGCACAAACGTAGCACTAACGATAGAGACCATTTTGACACGATTTGAGCGTTCTAGGGGTGCTGGTTGCATAACAAGTGGTCTGTTTACATAAGAAGGGAAAATAAAGTTGTATTAATTACTTAAAAAGTAAAGTATCAAAAACATTTCTTTTAACAGCACAAACCAGCACTAACGTAGCACTAAACATAGAGACCATTTTGACGCGATTTGAAGATGGAGGGGGGGCTGAGTGACGTCACGTGAGAAAAATCAAACCGGAATACCTTTTAAACTGTAGTGGCACAAATATTTATTTTGTCTGCACAAACCAGCACAAACGTAGCACTAACGATAGAGACCATTTTGACGCAATTTGAACGTTCTAGGGGGGCTGGTTGCATAACAAGTGGTCTGTTTACATAACAAGAAGGGAAAATAAAGTTGTATTAATTACTTAAAAAGTAAAGTATCAAAAACATTTCTTTTAACAGCACAAACCAGCACTAACGTAGCACTAAACATAGAGACCATTTTGACGCGATTTGAAGATGGAGGGGGGGGGCTGAGTGACGTCACGTGTGAAAAATCAAACCGGAATACCTTTTAAACTGTAGTGGCACAAATATTTATTTTGACTGCACAAACCAGCACAAACGTAGCACTAACGATAGAGACCATTTTGAAGCGATTTGGAAGTGGACGGGGGGCTGAGTGACGTCATGTGTGAAAAATCAAACGGGAATGTCTATGAAACCATAATAGCAAAACAATTTCTTTTGACGGCACAAATCAGCACAAACGTAGCACTAACGATTGGGACTATTTTGATGAGATTTGGGCGTGAAGGGGGGGGGGGGGGGGGGGGGCTGGGTGACGTCACATGCCAGAAAATGCAATTTTGAATTACTCAAAATCCTTACCAGCACAAACGATAATTTTTACGGCACAAACCAGCACAAACGAACAGCAGTGTTATTTTAATATTTTGAATGAGATGGGGGGCCAACTTCACACTAGGGATGCAAATGATTAATCGATTTTAGATTAATTGTCGATTAAGAGGTTGCTCGATCAAAATGTATTAATCACGATTAATCGCTAGAGGGCGCTAGCGCGAGAGACCGGTTGAGTGCGGTGTGGGACCACTTCAACATTGTTAATTCAGGCAAAGAAGTCAAATGTTCTCTGTGTAATGCGGTATTGAAATACAATAGTTCCACTAGCTCACTCAGTTATCATTTGAACACTGTGCATGCTGCTGTCCTGCATGGCACCACCAGTTCACCTGGTTACTGCCGCGAGTTAAGGCTGTAGTCTTAAAACTCAGGTTAGCTATTAGTTCGTTAGCGGGCTAGCTCACCTAGACTTCATAGAGTTAGCTACCTAGCTCGTTAGCGGGCTAGCTCACCTTGCTATGAATATGAATATCTCTGTCTACTCCCGCGCTAACGTGTGCCCGCGAGTTTGGCTCATGAGAGTTAGTAAGTAAGTAAGAGTTGAGTTGGCTATTTAGCTTGATAGTGGACTAGCTCACTCAGTCTTAATGATATTAGATACCTAGCTCGTTAGCGGGCTAGCTTACCTTTGCCTGATGGCTTGCCATTAAGAATGTAACTACTCTATCCCTCACTAACGTGAGCGCGAGTTAAACTTCAGAGAGTTGTGTTGGCTATTTAGCTTGTAATAGCCTAGATGCAGTTTCGTCATAATCTATCTACAAGTTAGATACAAGATTACATATATAGTTACAAGACCTCAATAATATTCTGTTTGGCTCTCTATTGAATTTCTTCTATTCTTTTTTTTTTATGTCTGTTTCAAATGCAAGAACTGAGCCAGTCCATAATTTATTTCTTTGTTTTAAATTAAAGAATGTATTTTGTTATACCATAAAAAAACTTTTCTGCTTTCTTTTCCTAATGCATAATTACTTGAGGAATGTATAATAGAATAGAATAGAATATAATTATCATAATGTAATGTAATATAATAACTCAACTATTTAGCTGATATTTGTAAAGGCCCTATTGAAGCACTGAAACTCAGGTGAAAAACGCCGCTTATCAATTAATCAAAAGTCGATCGATAAGATTATCAACTAATGATTAATGAATTAATCGATAATTTGCATCCCTACTTCACACAGGTGTATAACGTCTGTCTTCCTTAACGTCACGTTTTTGAAATGTTTCTCGTAGGTTGTCGAGGGGATAATGGAAACTGCCGACCCTGTATCCAAATCCATTTTCAGCGGTGTGTTATGTATTTCTGGTGTCACCCATATTATGTTAGTGTTTTCTGTTGACACTGTGTTTAATTCCATAGTTCCAAGGAACTTGTCATCCGAATCACTGTCGCTTCCCTCCATTACTTTATGTACTGATTCTTTATTTTTGTCTGTTCTCCATTGTGATTTGCATGCTGCTTTTATATGGCCCTTGCGCTAGAGGTCCCGCTCCCGCAAGAAAAAATATGTTTTAGGCTGAATCCCATTTCTCCCCCTACCCCTTCGTCTTTCCCCTTCCCCTCCGTTTTGCGCGTTCATGTGGAGGGGTAGGGCTGTCCCAATTCACGTTAAGACAGAGGGGTAGGGGAAGGGGAAGCGCTTTCTACCCCTCCAAACGGAGATTTTCCGAGGGCACACTTCAAACGGAGGGGTAGACTGATTTCCCTCAATGCATTGCGAACCCGTGATCATTAAAGAACAAACATTGCGCGAGTCCATTTAAAAATGTCGGAAATAGCAGGGAAAGCATCACACAAATGAAAGTATTTTCTTTGTAATTCATGATTTTAAAACTTGTTTGATGAAATGTTGCATTGTGTAAATAACAGCTGCAGGCGCCATGTTTGTTTATATCTGGTGAGTGACAGCTGTCGCTCTCCGGTAACGTAACAGCCGACGCTTCGTACTGATGACGTACGTAATTGTTGAAGCGCTATCCCAATTCGAAGGGCTAGCGTTTCAACCCCTTCGGCTACCCCTCCGTTTGAAAAAGCAAAGGCGAAGGGGTAGGGGTAGAGATTAGAAATGGGATTGGGCCTTAGTCCCGCTCCTGCCCGCAGCTGTAGTAATATATCCCGCTCCCGCCCGCGAGAATCCCGCGCAAGACAGTCCATGCAAGATGGATATTCATTTCCGCTCTCTATTTCACAAAGTGCTTGTCACATGGCCCATTGGAAGTAAATGCACACTAGGCTACTCCTTACCATTTTAAACCAAATGTAATGGCAAGACCATTTAAACAAAGGCAATAGCCTTGGTTACAAAACAAAAAAAATGTCCATATTAATAAAATAATAGTAGCCGTTTGCTGGAGAAAACTTGAAGACTACCTCACTTCATTACCATAATTAACTAACAAAACAAAATGATGGCGACTTGATGAAGTTTTTCCATATTCAAGCATCAGTTAGTGCTGCTGTAATCATAGAATTCCAGCATAACATTAATCATGTACACATACTTTATTACCTCCAGCAAGGAGAAGAGTTATGCGATCGGGTCCGCTAATGTATTTATTTATTTGTCCGTCTGTTTGTCTGTCTGTGGACAAGATTTCTCAGAAACTACTGGGCGGATCTTTCTGAAATTTTCACAAGAGGCGGATCTTGCTTCAGGGACATCCCCAATACAATTTCAGATTTCAGGATGATCCGGATCTGGAGCAATCCAAGATTTCGCCAATGATTAACATTGTAGTATGGGTGGGGATTTTGGTTCGTGGAAAATCCCAATGAGGTTATTTGTCAAAACAAGGAATGATGTTTAGACTAATACACGATCTTTCTCTCAATGTCCCAATACGATATTTATCCTAACATTGCTTCGCGTGACTAACTAAACGTATGTGATACGTTGTCACTGTAATCGAAAACTGTGCATTGGGATCGAGCAAGTGCTTGATACAAGATTTACACTGAGTTTTGGGTGTATACAACGTCACTTTGTGAATACAACGTCGTTGAAACGCAGTACTGCAATAAAATAACGGACCCTTGCTGGAGGTCAGAAATCTCGGATTGCTCTTGTTCATTCATAGTTTTATTTTTGCGCGCATATTCAATTTGCGGGAGTGATGCATTTTTCTTTTTATCGTGCATCCCGCGGGAGCTCTCCCTTGTCCCGCCTGTTCCCGCACAGAGGTTTTCAAACTTGTCCCGCGTCGCACAGATTTGCATCGCAGCCAGCGGGATTCCCGCGGGAGTGCAGACCTCTACCTTGCGCTTACATTTGTGGCATGTCTCCTCTCTAAAACGGCAGTCGTCATCTCTGTGCCCTTCTCTACTGCATCTGTAACACTTTTCAGCCACACGGGGCCGCTGTTTCCTGAGATCCATTTTATGTAGTGGTGGTAGCTCCGTAGCTTGGCCTCTGCTACTTTGTAATTCTTACGTGTCTCTGTTAGCTATCTTCATGCTCAATGCAATTTCTACTGCCTTCACGAAAGTCAAGTTAAACTCTGTTAGCAAAGGTTTCTGTATAATGTCCCGTCCCAAGCCACACACAAATCTGTCCCTGAGTGTGTCATTCAAATTAGTCCCAAACTCACAATGTTCGGAGAGCCTCCTTAGCTCTGCTGCATACGCATTCACACTCTCTCCCTCTTTCTGATCCCGTTTGTGAAAAAGAAAGCGTTCTGCGATGACTAGTGGTTTGGGAGCTAGGTGGGTTTGCAATGTCCTTACCAGATCCTCGAACGTCTTGCTGGATGGCTTCTCTGGTGCAGTCAAATCACGTAGCAATCCGTAGGTCTTTGGCTCGATCAAACTGAGCAAGGCAGGCACTTTTTTGCGTCTGCAACGTCGTTGGCAATAAAGTATTGCTCCAACCGTTCTGTGTAATTCGCCCAGCTTTCCTGTGCTTCATCAAACACCTCGAGCTTACCGATGCTAGCCATCCTCCTTGTCATTACTGTGGCTGCTCCCGACCGGCCTGTTTCTTGGGCACTTTCACTATCTGTAGTGCTATCACCGTTGGAATTCGACATGCGTACTCTTTCTTACACGATGAGTAAGATCCTCGTCGCCATTGTAGTGTATTAACATGTAATTGTGCTGGAATAATACACCGAGGTTTCTTTACGGGTTTTTACTGAAGGTCATAGCAAGCAGTACAAGAACGCATGACGTCAGACGCACACAGGGTCATAGCCTACCAACATAAACTATTGCAGGAGCCTGAACCATAACATGTGCAATCAAATCTATATGTTGACTAGGCTAATATTTCAGACCAAGAGAAAGTTTGTCTTATAGAGTTTAAATCCATGTGTTAACAACAGTCATATTGATAACAAAACAGAAAACCATAATATTAAACAATCCATTCTATTCCATTCTTATTCCTAATTTACCAGCAGATATCCCGCCTGCCAGCTGTTTATCCTGCACAAACTTCTGGATGAGTGCTTTAATTTTCTTCAGACAGTCATCTGGTTTTGAGTGCATTCTCTTTGGGTCCAAACACATCATATTATGCACGATGGAGTATTTTAGAGGGCATTTTTCCAGAGCCTTCTTACAGATGTCTGACAGTGCAATCTGGCAGTCTTTTCTGAATTGCAGGACACCGAGATCACTGACTCTACCTTTGGCCCCTGACAAAAAAACATTGCTTGTCAAATTTCCTCTCTTAACACTAAGCAGAAGTTTTAAGGAATATGCCACCTTTTAGGCAAGCAAACTTTCAAGTAAGATGCTATGGGAGAGAAGCTATGCAACTCCAAAGGATTCAATGATGCTAACCTGAACTAAAAACACAACCGTCTGACTAAGAAAACGGCTGAATGAACAGAAGAAAGCTAAAATGAGTAAATTAGCCTAACAGGTGGCGAATTCCTTTAACATGAACTCAACTGTACATATAAAAACACTCCAAGTTATTCACACATTTGTTTGACACATTTCTATCTAAATAGATCAATGATTTAGGAAGACACACCTTGATGACAGAGTATGCACCAGAGCATGTGAGCGGAGTGGAGCGTGGAGCGGAAGAAATAGGTTGGAGCGGGTTGGAGCGCAGAGCGGTTTTAAATTCAAAGGCCGGAGCGGGGATTTCACTCCGCTCCAGTCCGCTCCGATTTTAACTGCTTCTAGCGGCTTGCATGTAGGTGGTTCACGTAGAATAGAATGAGTTTCAATGGGAGCATCCAAGCAACCTGATTGGATAAAACGCGTCACGTGAGACCCTTCCACCCCCCCCCCCCCCACCCTGCAACACTGGCTCGTGTGCCCGGCTGCCCGCGAGAGTAGCAAGATGGAGTTTGGGAAGTACTTTGAAAAGCAAGGTGATTTTTTCCCCACCGTCAACTGAAAACGTAAATGAAAAATCCAAGGACAACAGACCAAATATCAAATTAAAAATAATAAAGAAAGCTTTCATTCATCAAAATGTTTTGGTTTGTCTGCCTAGTATACATTAACTCTTTCAATCGGACTTGTTTTTTGTGTATGTTATCACACTTAAAATTAGCTGTTGACCTAGCAAGTTTGTGTAGCAGTTAGCTAACTAGCACTACCTGCCTTGAGGTACTGCTACAGTTGTTATGCTAGTCAACATCATGAGCTGCATTGCCTGTTCGTTTGATCTACGTGAGGAAATATAGAAAACCCGTAGTTGTATAATTTACTGACACCGTAATGTAGTGCTGATTTTGTATTGTTTGTACTGAAGAAGACGTGCCACTTGAAAACATAAACAAAATTGCTCTTGACCAAGCAAGTTCATGTAGCAGCTTGCTAGCTAGCTGCCGTTAGGTATTGCTACAGTTATGGCAACTAGTAAGCATATATCAGTAGTAGCTAGTCAACTCCCGTCATGAACTGCATTGTCAGTCGTTTGATCTACGTGGGGAAATATAGAAAACCCATTGCCAAGTAAACAGAACATTAACTTAAGCTTGTATGGTACTGCATGGTATTAAAAAATGAAACATATTAGAAGTTTTATCGACATTTGTTTGCCTTCTTCTGGAAGAAAACCACTCGTGAATAACTAGTAACATGTCTAAACATTCGAAAATGTTCAGCTAGGACAACGGAGGCGTATGACGTGATTTAAAGACGTAGCTAGCCATACTCTGGTTCTCAGTCGGTGGAAAAGCGAGCCGGTTTCAAGATAAGAACCAGCACCGAACTGCATAAGCACCAGCCCAGAACCTGCCCAGAGCCAGCTTTGGTGGAAAAGGGGTTATAGTCTATCTTTATAACGTAGCTACGTTTCAGGCAGTGCTGTATGGAGTGGTCTAGATAGCTGTTTATCATACCTGGTCGTAATTGATGACTCAAAGATGACTTGTTAACTGTCCTTGTACTGTTATCACATCTTCTAGTACCTTTTTACGATATTGGAATGAATTTACGGGTATTTATCTAAGTGTAAACTTTGTCAGTTGTAGCTTTGGGTAATCCTGCAGTTGTAGGCGATTAGCACACAAAACGTTCCAGCAAAGCGATGGGTCTGACGATAACTCAGATTTGTTTACACTTTTATTGGTACAGCAAGATAAACGTGACACTTTTCGGTCAAAAACTTGACAGTCATACTGGTTTAGGCCCATTATTATCAGCAGGTTAGGCCATATGACCGTCCGTTTGTCTGCATCATTTCGAGTAACTGAATGAGACTCGACACATGTATCGGTGACATCATTAAATCAAACACCATATGTCCCAGGGCCCTGGCATAATTACATGAAGGGAAAATGTCAGAAAATAATTTCTCCTAAATATTTGAGCGGAGCGATTTCGCCGGAGCGGCAGGAAATTTAAGATGAGCGCCGAGCGGTTTTGAGCGGAGCGCCCTGGCACAACGTTGAGCGGCAGAGCGAATGAGCGGACATCCTCCTGAGCGGGGAGCGGGAATTGCGCGGCGCTCCGCTCTGGTTTGCACCCTTTCCAATGTGCACCTCCTTTGGACTGAGCCAGAGTTTTTGATCCGTGACATCAAGCCTGACTAGCTTATAGGGAGTGGGAGGCAGGGCATCTCGCTTGATGAAGCGTTTAAGTAGAGTCTGGGGGAAAAAATTCAATCTGTTCATTTGTGTGTGTTTGACATCTTATCTATAATTATTGTTACTGCTTTCAATAATGACCCGGATCACATTTTCCAAGTCCTCCCAGAGGAAGGGCATCATGGGAACATCTGTCTGATATTTGGCCAAAAATGGCTGAAAGGCCTGTGATATGGCCATAAAGAAATTAAATTTGGCCAGTAGAAGGGGATCCATTTAGGCTTCACAAGTCCCTGGATTCTTCACCTTCTTTGACTTCACAAGGTCCACATATTTCATAATAGAGGGCCAGATTTGTAACGCTCTTTCAATAGCTGGCAAATTCTCCAACCACCTATGGCCACAGAATGGTAAGGGGAATGTTGAGGATGAGGTTGCAGACATGAAGTCTTCTCTTCTGGCTGGTGTACAGTGGAAAAGATAATGCAGTGCTTTTTTTTTTGCACCGACCAAACTTCAAAACCACTCTTTAACGCATTATGGAGGGTGTGTAGACCACAGCTTCCAACAATTTCAATTTGTGTCCCAGCAAATTGCTCAGCATGCTCTTTTTGCAGGAGGTCCACACATTTCCAATTAACAGATGGTCCATCCATTGACACGGAGAGCATTTTTCTCAGATTTAGTTCCTTTGTACATTCCTGAAATATTTAAAAATGATATGAAACATTATAAAATTGCCAACTCATTCCTAAAGCAATGATTCCTGGAGCACTTTTAAGGTATGTATGTGAAATATAAAGTAACGTTTAAGATAAGATGAGCAAAATAATACACTGTACACATTAGGCTATTTGTATGTAGCTGATAATAACATTTCTGTGAATCATTTCGAGTATGCTTACAATTTAGAACATGGAAACATTCAAAATAACTATGGGAATATGCTATTCATTTAAGACTCAGCTGGCTTATTTCCAACATCGTGATAGGAAGGATGGGTGGCTTTTGCAGCTTAGTCACTAGGGGTCACATTTATCCCAACATTAGAGATCCTAAATAAAACCAACTGTTGCAAATTTGCTAGCCAACAAATATTATTAGGGCTACCCCATTTAAACACTGACATTTTAAATAATGCGTTTGTCTTAGTTTGTTAGGTTGTTGGATGGCTTACCTTAAAGTGCTCCAGTAAATCTTCAGCAGTGGAGTGGCCCATATACTGCACTGTAAAACCTAACAGTGTATTTTACTAATTAGATTAAGTTAACAGTAATTAAAAACCGCAGAAAGTTGAAATGACTTAAATGGTGAACGTTTATTGAACTCATTAGAGATTGGTTGTGAGAATAACTCAAACAAATAGAGTTTACATGTTTGTTTCATTCATGTTTGAGTAGGATATAATTAAATGCAATGAGTGAAGTCACGGCTTCAGCCTACGCAAACGTCAGCCATGGGTCAACCAATCAAATGGCCTATTCTCCCAAAGCTTTCGACATCGAAAAATATTCCAACATGGCGGCCGTCTTAAAAAACGCTAGACTTTAACGTCTGTAGTTCGTTATTTTAAGTCTAGATTTGATTTATGAGACGAGAAAGTACTATTGTTTAGTCAATACATCCAGTTAGTAATACAAAAAAATTCGCAGGAGGTGAATTGTAAGATGTGTGTCACAGCTCAGCGATAGCCAGCATGTTGGCGTAGCAATTGGTTGTTCAACTGTCAATCTCAAACATTTTGCTCAATGGACTGCCCTGATTGGAGCCTAGTCTTTCGGCGAAGAAGAGACCCTCCCTACCTCTGCAACTCAACGGACATACTCGTGGAAGCCAGAGAGACTTTCCTGCAAAGGTGAGCTTCACAATTATGTCCCTTTCTCGCAGCAAAACCCCCCCCCCAAAAAACAAACTTCCATTCTGTTGTTAACATAAGCAACCCTGTCATTTCTGACTAGTGGAGGTTGTTGCATACTTATGTGTATTGAGTCCAGCTAATTATTGATTCAACACGTGTTGCTAACAACCAAAGGCTAGCTCGCTACCAACTAGTGCTTGAGGTAGCAGCTACTGGCAATATAGTTGATATCACTATCATATTCTCACGTTTCAAAATTAATTGTGGGCATATTTTATTCCACAGAAAGTTAGTCCCAATAATAATTTAATAAGTGGAAATGTAAAGTATATGAGTTTTCTACTGTTCTACTTATGTGTATTTAGTCCAGCTAATTATTGATTTAACAAGTGTTCCTATCAACCAAAGGCTAGCTCGCTACCAACTAGTGCTTGAGGTAGCCGCTACTGGCAATATAGAGTTGATATCACTATCATATTCTCACGTTTCAAAATTATTTGTGGGCATATTTTATTCCACAGAAAGTTAGTCCCACTAATAATTTAATAATTGGAAATGTAAAGTATGTGAGTTTTCTACTGTACTACTTATGTGTATTTAGTCCAGCTAATTATTAATTATTGTGTCAACACGTGTTGCTAACAACTAACCGCTAGCTCACCACTAACACGTAAGTGAAAAGCTGAAATTGTATTCTAATTTGTGTAATTTGTGTTGCTTTTACAGAGCTTGAAAAGCTTGAAATTGTATTCTAATTTGTGTGATTTGTGTTGCTTTTACACAGCTGTACAAAGAATTTCACCGCATCACCAACTAGAACCTACCATTCTCATTTTTTGCGGCGTTGGATAGACACACACCACAGATTCTACACCTGTTCAAGCAGAAGCGGTCTGGCAGTTTTGGCAACAAAATGGCTGATCTCATGTCTGACTACAGTAGGCAGGTAAACATCATACTGTATGTATCAATACCTCTAATACAGAAATGTTTTAACCCATTGCCCCGTGATGGAGGATACAGAGTGCTGTCAGTAGGAAAAATTATGAGAAAATTTGGCACAACATTAATTAAGTATCATAATGGCAGCTAAAGCCACCCTATGGGGTAGCCAACCTCAACTTTCACTTTCACTGCCCTTATAGGTTCGCTTTAGTTGCCGTGCTGATATTCAGTCAATGTTGTGCCAAATGTTCTTGTTATTTTTCCCATACTGACGGCACTCTGTGTCCTCAATCAACAGGGCTATGGGTTAAAAACTATGCACATTTTTCATTAATTGTACTAGGAACATTTATGCATTAAACTACGTTGTCCATGGACATCGGCATGCAATGGTCTTTCCCTTCATGGAATCATTTTCTTTTGTAATTTTTCATTTGTCCAATATATGTCCAACAGGATAAGAATTACATTCAGGCTGCAAGAACAACAGTCCTATTTGGTTTGCCGCTCTACCTGAAAGAAGATTCTTCCCAGATATTCAGAAGTTGCAAGGTTTGACCTATATCCTTCACCTCTGATTAACAAAGGCCTTGCTATCCTCTTATCAGTCTCTCACCTGTACTTTCTCCCACAGCCACATAACACTCCCACACATACAGTATTTCATAAATTCATACACACATAAACACTTATACAGACACTTCCTCCTCTCACACAAATTCATTCTCTGTCATACATGGATTCACATTCATTAGATATTTCTTTTTACATGCCAATGTATTACAGTTTATTTAATAACTCCTGGTAATCATGTACAATATCGGTTTATAACATTTTCAGGAAGAAGACTTTGATGACAGCCAAAGAGGATCAGTTGCGCTGTTGGCAGTCACAGATGAGGATACACCAGCTCTGGTTCCTTTCCACACTCAACAGGTTGCGATTATCCTTGAGGATAAGGTTGTTTAAACCCATAGGTCTTGGACTGAGGCCCTTGTCAATTTGTTTGCCCTTATCTATGCTCTCCATCTGCAGTACCAAGCAAATTTAAAGGGAAACTAGAACTAATTAGAACTCAGTGATTAGACGTCAGCTATCTGTTGAATGAGTGTTTTGGAGCAACTCCCTCAAGCTCTTAACATGTATTTGCATATTTATGTGTGACGTATGTGTACGTTAAAGAGAGGTTCATTCCTAATTGCTAAAACATACTTTTTTATTTCCACATTCAAGCTATTTTATCTCATTGCAAATTTCCAGGATCTATTTTTAAATGGGCCATGCATTCATAATTAAGGCAGCACTGTATCTGTGACTGGTTTACGACAATTAGAGTTAACTTTAATGTAAACTTAAATTTAAATGTAAAATTAAATGTCAATGTGTTTTATGTTGTTGTATGGCCTTTTCAAAATAAAGGGATTTTATTGACCTCTGTCTACTTGTAAATATTTGTAATGAGTTACAGTAAATTAAATAGTGTAAGGCAATCAGTTTTCTCAAATGGATTGAGTAGTAAATTCACTGTATTAAGCCTAGTCACTACTCAAATGGAAAAGTAGTGTTCACATACTTAATTTATGTTGATATGAAGTAATTCTTACTTGTCAATACAACTTAAAAGAAATGAGTAGTAATAAGTATTTCACTTAAGTTGAAGTTTGGTGAATGTAGCAAGTTTAGTTAACTTGACTCCTTTAAGTTAGCACAACACAAAATACATGTAATGACAACTCAGTTAAATTAGTTATCTACACTTACATTAAATGAGTTACCAAACTCAAATGAATTAAGGCAATCGGTTTACAAAGGTCATTTGAGTTAAGTTAACTTCCCAGGTTTTACAGTGTGCGATCCCAGATACCGGGACTGGACTCGAGAACCATTCTCGTCATTTGCCCAATATCTGACATGCAAATCCAGTTGTTTGCTTTTGGTGGTCCTGTTCATGCTTTCGTCAAACATGACAACGAAGCTGCCTTGATTCACACTTGACAGCAGCTCCATTTTTATATGCGGAGCAAGTCCAAATCGAGCAAGATAACTGGATTTGTCCTTGCCACAAGTAAATGTTTTTGCGCATTCAGAGTCGGGGAACATTGCCCTGAAAACGGCGCTTACGTCTTCGTTGGACGTTGTAACGATGCAGCTGCCCGTTACCGCTGCGGTAACACATTCCGTTGCAGAAACGCACACAGTAACAAGCTCGGGGTACAGACACACGGTTTATTGGTACACACAACACAACCATCATACTTCACCACGATCAGTTCCGCATATTGGACATACCACCACTAAACATACCGAGACTGAAAACGTGTGGCTTGTGGACTTCCAGACGCCTCAGCTGGCTTCTTTTACAGTCTAGCGCAGGGGTGCCCAAATTCTTTCTTTCCCTGTAGGGGGGTCTGGGGGTTTCCCCACCAGATTTATTTGTTATTTTAACATGTATATTAAGCATTCTGGTATACTCCAAGAAGAAAATAATGGGGAAAGATAACATTTGATTCAGGTAAAAAAGAAACATTTATTAACATATCATACTAATTTAATGTAATCTATTAAGGACATAAACAAGGAAGATGTTAAAATCCCGGTTCCGTAGGTAGGGGACTTATATAATGGCAATCAACTAACAGCAAGTAAAAGGCTAATAAACATGATTGCAGGCAACAAGAGTGACTTCTGATGTTTCGATGGAAATACTCCCATTATTTTCTATTTGTATCCGTCAAAAGAGAACAAATATAACAGTTACGTGTAAGCTGTGCCGTGGAAACAAGCGCCTTGACTGCACTTGACTCCACAAGCTACCTCCACAAACATTTGTTAAGCCAACACGAACAGGTGAAACTTGTAGCGAGAGAGTGTCATGCCTCGACCTCAACTCAAGGACAGACTGCCCCAACTCAGATAGAGAGAGAGAGTTTGCACATTGACTACTGGTTGTTTTCATATTTCATATCAACATTCTTTACACACACAAAAGTAAAAGTGACCCATCTGAAACAATGTTAAAACTGTGGCCAAACAGTGAACTGCAACCAGTCTGCGTTAAATATGACATTGAAACAGAGACCCTGTTAAAAATGGGTTAAAATGCTGTCTAACGTATAACGTTCTAACTATAATTCTGACCGGAGCGCGGGCCAAAATAAATCCAGTGCGGGCCCCAAATTGGGCAGCCCTGGTCTAACGAATAGAGCGGCAAAGTGTGACGTATTCTCCATGGCAACTGGTTCCACACAAAACGTTCAGGCTATCTAACGTAGGCTAACGTGCAGTTTGGCAGATTGCCACCTCAGAAATCACTTCAACCAAATAGTCTCGTCGGACATTGTTATCTTTCTTTCATTCCGCCCAGTTGAAATTGAATGCCGACCGGATGAAATGTAATGCCACCATTCGAAAATTAGTGGAAAATAATACATTTTAAGACCTTAAAAATGAAACATTTTATTTCAGACTTTTTAATACTTTTTAAGGACCCGCGGAGACCCTGAGAAGAGTCAGACATTATAGAAAAAAATCTTGCAGCCCTTATCTTCTCTTCCAAAGACGTGTTCATGGTTTTAGCTATGTTGTCTATGAATGACTGACAAGCATGGTCATGTTTGTTAGTGTTTCCCAAGTTAAGGCCATTCTTGAAATGTAGATTTACTAATTTGGGAAATTTGGTGAATGGTACTTCTTCTTTTGCCACGTAATATGCAATGTTAAATAATGTAATAAGCTTGTCCTGCACATGGTGATCCATTCTAAGTAGACAGCTTGGAAGTGGCGCATTCTCTGGATTCTCTTGTACTTTGAGAGCCTTCTCACACTCAATGTGAGCAGATGTGAGGAGGTGCAATTGTAGTGTTCTCACACGTATTTTGTCCCCTGTTACTCCAATGAACAATGTACTGTCTTTTGCCTTTCCAGGGAAATTTCGGCATGTTGAGCAGTACATGACTCAGGGATCCACTTCCTCCTCCTCTTTGCCTCATAGCCTCCATCCTTGGACACTTGCAGGTCCTAAATTTAGTTAAAGACAAAACATATTTTCATGTCATAATAATATAATATAACATTACATAACATAGTATGGTATAATATTGTATAAAACAATAAGCAATTTTATTACAAAAATGGTGAAATGCATCATTTGTACCAGAGCATTATGAACTTAATTATTTTGATATTTTTCTACCGTATTATTTTAATCTTTGGTTTCAACTTAATTACACGTTTTCTCGGCCTGTTGGGGGAGCCCTGATCCAAAACATTTGCATTCAATTGTAGCCTTGCATTGACCGCCAAAATCTACTTGCCGATTAGCTAGACACAAAAACTACTACAACTGGAACATTACTCTCTCATAAGTTCATAACACATTTTTCTCATACCAACGTTGATTGGCAAACTAAAATTCTACAATTACCTTGCGACCCCCTTTCTCCTCGGTACCCGATCTGACTGACGTTCTTGACCAAAAAAAAACCCCCATTGGCTCATGGACAAAAAAAAGTATGATTAGCTGCTAGCTACAATGCCTTACGTTTTTGAAGCTAACGAATCTATAGCTTGGTCCCTGACTGAACAAAGAAAATACAAAAATGATAGTACAAACTACACTTCTTAATCTAATCAACTGTATTTCACATAACAATTTCGGACGTTTGTAGCTGCTATGCATAATTGGGGAGCATGTCTATGTTCCCACAGCCCATTGGCCCCACAGCCCACTGGTCCCACGCCACTAAGACTTTTTTTTAATTTTTTAGGCCCATTGGTCCCACATTGCTTTTTTATTTTAATTTGTAGGCCCATTGGTCCCACATCACAAAGACTTTTAACATGATTTTTAGGCCCATTGGTCCCACAGCTAAGGCCCTATGTTCCTCAACTCCATGTTTCCACATTTCTGAGAAAACTAATAGTGAAAAAGGTGTAAAGACATTTAACCCATTACAGCGTGGCCTACACATTTTATTATTATTATGATTATTATTTCCTCAACTGTTTTTTTTAGCTTCTTTTCCAAAAAGTAAAAAAACACCTACAACTGCCCTGGTACTACTAATACTACTGCTACTACTAATAATAACAATAATAATATGCCTTTTATGGCTGCAAAAATTGGCCTATAAAATATCATGACAGTCCGGGGTGGTACACTTGAACAGTGTCATTCATGACCTGGTGTTAAGCTGCTATAAAATAAAATGTATTTATTGGATATATGTGTTCCTCGTGTAGTTGAGAAACATTCCCATGCAGGCTCTTCATACAAATTATGTATGGGCCTCCCTCACTGAGCTAAGTGACAATGTAGATTAGTGAAAACTTTCATTACATTTTCTAAATTTGCTCAGCAAATAGAAATGGATCGTCTTTCTTTTTCAAGACAAAAGAGTTGAAAGAGTCAGAAAGTCCCGAACACACTGTTTGCAGACAGCACAACTGTATTGTATTCCATAGTGCACGGGAATAAGAGAGCAGACCGCAGGTAGAGCAGGGGCATATAAAGATAGAACTCGTGCTGCAAACACACACACATTCAACAAGGTAGGAGGATATTTTTATGCAGAGATGGCTGGTATTCATGGGCGTTTGATCATTGGAAACCGTGGAGGAAAGGTTTTAGTAGTCCAGAATATCCGTTTTCACCGACATGAGACCAGGGGCGAAAAGATTCATTGGCGTTGATGGCGTAAGGACTGCAGAGAAAAGGTGTATACAAACCTGCTGGATGATGAGGAGGATCGAGATATCCAAGTGATGGGGTTCCATGAGCAGGACCATCCCCACCCCCAGGAGCAAGCCATGGTGAGCAAAGCTATGTTCCAACAGCATGCTGTAGCACAAGTCAGGCAGAATCCAACTGTACTAGTTAGGGATGCACGATAATATCGGCAATACATCGGTATCGGCAGATATCGGCTTCAAAACTTAATTATCGGTATCTGCAGATATGAAACATTTCTGCCGATATACCTAGCCGATAAGGTGACGTGTAAATTATGCGCACGCGAAGCAAATGTTTATGAGCGTCGGCTGTGTGGCAGTAGCCTACTTCACAGTATCAGAGGATGATGACAAAATGCCTATTTGTCAGAAAACTTTTCAGGAGAAGGAGGAGGAGATGCAGCTTGGCCATAACGTAGGTTGCATGCATAGATGCAGACCACCCGCGTGCCACGCTTTACAACATTACCTGTCGGGTCGCACTAATAGACGTTAATAAGTTACGGATTTAGCTAGACAACACTAGCTTGTTAGCTTGCATGCTACGTGACACCAGAGAAGTTGATAATACCTCATTTCACGGGATGTGAAACGTTATGTCACAAGCCCACGCTATCTGTACATGGCTCACTTTTGCATTTATGGAATTTATACAGCTAACTTGGCAATAACGTTACATAGATTAGTCTAGAAATCCTAGAAGGGACGTTATTAAACTGTAAGTCAGTTAACCAACGTTAGCTTGCCAAGTAAGCCAAGCTGCATTTCCAGAGTGTAGTTGTTCAAGTTCAAGGAGGTACTGTTTAAGTATGAAAATTGTGACGTGAAAATATAAATAAATCTGCCATATTTTAAAACATTTCAGTTTCATGAGTGAATGTCTATTTCTAAAATGATACAAATCAAGTCTGTAATGTCCTGTATTTACAGCAATACCCTAGCATAATAACAGATTAATTCTAGTACAGGATAGACTTTTCAATAATTAAAAAGCTGAGGTGTATATATCGGTATCGGCATCGGCAATTAGCTTGTAAATATTGGCATATCGGATATCGGCTAAAATTCAATATCGTGAATCCCTAGTACTAGTAAGACGGGTCTATAATGCAGAATTGGTGCAACATCGTCATCGTGCAGGCCAAGGAGGAGGTGACAGACCACCAATACCAGGGTTTAGGTCCATCCGATCTACTATGCAAAGAGCCAGGTCTGAGGCAATGCCACCCATCCCAGGGACTGTAGAGGAAGTGGAAGTTACAGGCCCATGGGCCCAAACATGGGCAGAAGAACGTTTTTTGTTGCATTCTGACAATGATTGGGGCATACAGGTGTTTGCAACAGACGGGAACCTGCGCCTGCTAAGACAATGCAGGACAACATACATGGATGCCACCTTCAAGAGTTGCCCTCGACCTTACAGGCAGTGTTTTACCATACTGGGAAAGCATCATGGTTTTGTTCTGCCTCTTGTCCATGTGGTTATGGAGCAGCGCACCACTGGACACTATAGGCAAGTGCTCCAAGCAGTCAAAGTGGCCATCCGACGGGTGACCCACCACAATTGGCTCCCACAATTTGTTGTTTGTGACTTTGAAAATGCCCTGAAAACAGCGCTGATAACCGAGTTCCCACACGCCAGAGTCAGTGGTTGTTATTTTCATTTCAACCAATCCTTGTGGAGGAGGATCCAAGAGCTTGGATTGGCTGTTCCCTACCACCAAGACCCCAGTCTGACTCGGACTATCGGAAATTCATGGCTCTGGGTTACCTCCCACTCGCGCTGGTACAGATGAATTTCACCACACTGGCCAACAGCAGACGTTGCAGACGCCTTGTGAGACGGTACCCTGCTTTACAAGATTTCCTCTCCTATATGAGGAACACTTATATCCAACCCGGGTCAACCTTTCCACCAGCTCTGTGGAACGTCTTTGAGAGGGGCATGGACCAGAGAACAAATAATCATGTTGAATGTGAGTACAAATGCAGGTCAAATGTGTGCAGACACAAAATGTCTGTGTACAAGTCATGTATTGTTTATTCTTGGTTTAACTGTTAACATTTTATTTTATGACAGCTTACCACCGGGTCATGAATGATACTGTTCAAGTGCGCCACCCCGGACTGTGGCTCTTCATCCGCCACCTCAAAGATTGGCAGACGGTGACGGAGGAAAGTGCCATGATGGCAGAGCGAGGAGAAGCACCACCACCACGGCAACGCAAGTGGAGGGTCTTGGACACTTGTTCATAAAGACATATTTCGAAAATACACTGTGTCTTTATTGCAAATAGTCATCCACTAAACTTATTCTGGTCCCAGAAGCCTGCTGAGCAGTGTAAAGTCAACTGAACAAACCAGACCTAGGATATGATATTTTATAGGCCACTTTTTATTGTGTAAAGCCAATGTGAGTAACCATGAAAGACATACATTATTGTTATTAGTAGTTAGCCTGACGATGTCATACTCATAATTCTAGTCAGAATATGAGTCTGAGACCGGACTATTGGGCTGTGATTATGGGGCGTGTTTCAACGAACCAGGAAAGAAAATTCCTC
Source organism: Sprattus sprattus (assembly GCF_963457725.1). Classification (NCBI taxonomy): domain Eukaryota; kingdom Metazoa; phylum Chordata; class Actinopteri; order Clupeiformes; family Clupeidae; genus Sprattus; species Sprattus sprattus. The sequence continues at coordinate 27,036,891 of NC_137928.1, read as the reverse complement.
TTCGCTGAATTGGATACCTAGAACCAATCAGAGCAACGTAGTATTTCCATCTGATAGATTAAACTTTTACCTGATCCCGTAGGAAGGACGGCAAAAACATCTTTTCAATCGACAAATGCCTTGATCGCGTTTCTCTGTTCCTCTTTCAAAATGAATGCGCTGTCATATCCGTTGAGATATGCCTGCTCACGTTACTTAATTAGCACTCAAGGCTAGAAGCTACCATTCGTTTGAATGTTTTTTTTTTCTACGCGTTAGCATAACCTATCAATAATGCTCTAGAGTGCTTCAGTTAAGACCTATAATCCTGGGCAACACTCATTTTGCGCATACACAACTAACCGAGTCAATGTAGACATATAAAAGTCGTGTAGATAGCTTAAATCATATAAAATATGTCCCACTAAGCTTCCGAGACGGCGCCATCTTTGTTCGATGTATACCGGTATTCTATCTATATCTGTCCATCAACGTATAAAGCCCGCCCTTACCATTTGAATGGTCAGATCACTTTTCGGGGCCGTTTAAACCCTCCCAACTAACTCGACTCCAGACTGAATCTCCCAGTCCAAAAATTTTGTGGGCGGAGTTCAGGCTGGTATCCAGGCTAATTAGTAGTGGTAGCAGTACTACAAGTAGTACCAGTGCAGTTGTGTGTTTTTCTACTTTTGGAAATACAGCTTAACAAAACAGCTTTGATGAAATAATTTAAGGTTAATATGTGTAGGCCACGCTGTAATGGGTTGAATGTCTTAACACCTTTTTTCTCTATCAGTTTACTCAGAAATGTGGGAAAATGGAGTTGTGGGACATAGGGCCTACATTTGAACAATTTCTTAGAAATGTAGGGACATTGATCAGCAGGAATATACTGTGGGACCATTGGGCTGTGGGACCAATGGACCTAAAAAATACCATTAAAAGTCTTTGTGATGTGGGACCAATGTGCTGTGGGACCAATGGGCTGTGGAACCAACGGGCCTAAAAATGAATAAAAAAGTGTTAGTGATGTGGGACCAATGGGCCTAATTTTGAAAAAACAAAAAAGTCTTAGCAATGTGGGACCAATGGGCTGTGGGACCAATGGGCCGTGGGAACATAGAGCTGACCCCGCATAATTGTAAGGCACACTTCAGTTGCTAGCGTTAGCTATCGCTGAGCACTGCTAGCTAACACTGTCACAGGCAACGAACTTACCACAGGAGAAGACGGTGAATGATGACTTGGGGTGTCTTTGTTTCGGGAGTCTGCAGTGTTGGAGCTTGCCTTATTTGCTTCAGGAGGCTGTTTATTATGCCTGTCTTGGGGAGATAAAGGCATGGATGAGAAACAACTTCCTCCAGCTAAACAGCAGCAAAACCGAGGCCCTTCTTGTTGGCACTCCACACCAGGTTCAGTCATCCTCCATAACTCATCTCACCTTCGACAGTCAGGTCATACCCCTCTCCACCACAGTCACAAATCTAGGAGTTAGGTTTGACCCTCACCTCACCTTCAACGAACATATAAAGCATCTGTGCAAAATCTCCTTCTACCATCTCGCCCCACTTTAACCCTGCCAGATTCTGAGAAGCTCGTCCACGCCTTCATCTCCTCAAGACTGGACTACTGCAATTCACTGTTCACTGGGATCACTGGCAGGAACATCCAAAAGCTGCAGTACATCCAGAACAGCGCTGCCAGGATCCTGATGAGAGTCAGGAAATACAACCACATAACCCCCATTTTACATTCACTGCACTGGCTCCCTGTCTCATCCCGCATTGACTACAAAGTCCTCCTACTCACCCACCAATGTATAAATGGTCATGCCCCCCCTTACCTGCAAGAACTCATCACCCCCCAAACATCAACCCGCCCCCTCAGATCCAATAACAGTCTGTCCCTGCAGATCCCAAACACCAGGCTACGCACCATGGGCGACCGGGCCTTCGCCGCTGCAGCCCCTCGACTGTGGAACAGCCTCCCGGACCACTTAAGGGCAACACAGACACTAGACTGTTTTAAGACTGGCCTAAAAACCTTTTTATTCATAAAGGCATTTCCTACTTTTTAAAAAATGTATATATTTTCTTAAACTGTCCTTTTGTCCTTTTGCACTCTGAGATTCTGCCTAGAATGAAGAGTGCAAAACAAATAAAATGAATTATTATTATTATTATTATTACCTCAGCATTTTGTTGTTCTCCTTGTTGATGATATGGTCTGTCTATTACATAACTTCTCTGTCTGCACCCATCGCGCGAGTCTGCAGCAACTGACAGTAGAATGGATGACGTAGAATGCATTCTATGATTTGCCCAATCGTGATTCGTGAGATGTCGCAAATGTAACTCGCCTTTCTAAAAGTAACCAATGGCGCCTTAATGCACGGGCTTACCTGGGCTTAAGCCCGGGGCCTCGACCAATCAGGGGCCTCTTAATAATAGTACAAAATAATGATGATGATAAACGTACGTATTCGCGGAGTCATTCATTACTCTGCTCTACAGTGGCATCAGGTGGTGGATGTGGAAGTTGATGGAGGCCCCCCCTCCACCCTTATCTAAACAAAATGTAACAAATTGTAACAAAAATGAATTCGATTCGCGACGTTGTAGAGCTTGCGGAGAACAAAGTCATTGAGCCGGTCAGTCAGTGAAAATAAAAGAAGCGTTCACATCCAAGCGGAGCTCAGAAAAGAAAGAAAATAAGACAGGCTTTAATATTACAGGAAACTTTGCCAAAAGTAAAATATTTTTTTGCCAAGCGATCAGAGGATACCAACACACTGCCAAATGAAGTGGAGGAAATACTTAATGATGACCAGGTAGGACTATATATCGGATCAAGATTGTGTGTTTAGAACTAAAATGTAGTAGGCTACATCGTCATTCATTCTTAAGACTTTCATGTAAATATTGACCCTCCAGTAAAAAATCTGATATCTCTACACTAGTATCATGTGAAACGTTACTACAGTTGTGCTGTAATAGTTAGCTGCACAGCTAGAACTACAATTACAAAACTAGCTATAGCGCTAGCTGCTACTAGATGTGTGTAGTGACAGGTGCTAGCCACAGCATAGCTATTGCCTTGCCCTTGACGGCGACTCGCTAATCTGTTTATTCACTATTATTGTGAAGGAGGAAAACAAGACAAGTGAGGCAGCAGAAGACAACCATGAGACGACAGTCGTTACAGAAAGCTGTGCTTTTGAGGGAGAGGTGGAGGACAGCGTATATGCAGCTGAGGTGGGGACAGACGAGCAGGAGCTAACAGAAGGAGAGGCGGCTGAGGGAGGAGTTGACAAGCAGCAAGAGCCTAAAGTTACACTGGCAGGCGGCTCAAACCCCTACAGTAACGACCCTGGTGTCTGGGGTGATCGCATCAACCAGCAGGTGAAGTCCTATTGGGCAACATTAGGACCGAAAAACTGTCAAAACAAAGACTGTGACTTTTCCGCATCTGAACGGCAGTATAAAAATCAGAGGAGGTATCTATCTAAAGTCAATTTCCAACGAAAACTGTGGAATGGGGAGTTTGTGGCCAGAGAGTGGTTATGCTACTCTCCATCAGGGCAGTGTTTTTTGTTTTGCCTGTAAATTGTTCGGTCAAAACGAAAAATCCCCGTTTGTTAGCACAGGCTTTTGTGATTGGAAACATACCGCGGAGCGCATCTCAGAACACGAAAACAGTGACGTCCACAGACGAGCCATGGTCGCATACGTAAACCAGGCATTTGACCGTGGCACAGTAGACTCGGAGCTTAAAAAGCAATTTGATGACGAGTGCACCTATTGGAGGCAGGTTCTCCAAAGGGTTGTTGCTGTGACGCGACATTTAACAGAGCGTGGACTTTCTCTGAGGGGACACACAAGCGTTTTTGGAGATGTCAGAAATGGCAACTATTTAGGTAGTATGGAGCTTATCGCTCAATTTGACCCATTCCTGAAAGCCCATATAGATAGGTATGGAAATTCGGGCAAGGGAAACCCCTCGTATTTATCTATTCATGTGTGTGAGGAATTCTTAGAATTAATGGGAGAAAAAGTCCTCAATGAAATTGTTAGTCGGGTGAAGATGGCAAAGTACTACTCTATTAGTGTGGATTCAACTCCCGATGTGACCCACATAGATCAACTCACTTTCATCCTACGTTATGTGTCCCCAGAGGGAGATATTGAAGAGCGGTTTTTGACATTTTTTGACACATCACTTCCCACACAGGAGAGGCCCTATTTAACTCTGTATTGAGCGTGTTGCAAAGAATGGATGTTGACATTAACAACTGTCGCGGACAAAGCCACGACAATGCAAGCAACATGTCGGGCACATACAAAGGCTTGCAGTCCCGTATCAGGGAGATAAACTCACTGGCAGAGTGGATACCCTGCGCAGCACACACGTTAAACTTAGTGGGGGTTACTAGTGCGAACTGCTGCGAGGAAACCGAGAAGTTTTTCACTTTTGTCCAGTCACTTTTCAACTTCTTCTCAAAGTCAACGTCACGCTGGCAGGTTGTTACTCAGGGTTTACAGGCTAATGAGAAGGGCCGTATTGAAACTCTGAAATCACTTTCAGATACGAGATGGTGAGCTCACTCCGACGCCACCAAAGCTCTGTGTTTAAACTATGCGAGTATCCAGCAATCTTTACGGCTTCTCGCTGCTGATACATTAACTCAGACCTTAAGAACACAAAATGAGGCCAACACACTCATTAAAAAAAATGAATAAGCTGGAAATCGCGTTTCTTTCCAGTATGTGGAATGTAATTCTCCTGCGGTTCCGCAAAGTGAGCGCTGCTTTACAGGCAATTGATCTAGACTTGTGTAACGCCGCAGGCCTATAGTCTGGTCACTGAGGGATTATGTTGCGGGGTTACGTGATCAATTTGATCGTTTTGAAGAAGCAGCCTCCAATATGTCTCCTACTGTGTCAGATGTATACAAAGCAGACACAGAGAGCATAAAGATACGGAAGAGACAGGCAGACGAGTCATCTGCACCAGATTGCCAACTACCAGGCAGACGCAAGTTTTTAGTGAGTGTCTATAATGTCGTAATTGACAGGCTGGTAGTGGAGCTAGATAGGCGGTACCAGGCATACAACAGCACAGTGGAGAGCTTTGGCTTTTTAAACTCATTACGGACAATGTCTTTGCATGTCCTCCGAGTCTCAGCATCAACACTACAAAAAAAATACGCAACTGATCTGGAGGAAGACTTTGTAGAGGAGGCTATTCAGTTTCAGCAGTACGTTCAAAGTGACTTGACCATGTCGACATCGGTAGGCGAACTCCTGAAACTTATTAGGAGAAGAGGCCTGCAGACCGTGTTTCCTAATATCGACATAGCACTTCGTCTGTACCTAACCTTGCCTGTCATCAACGCTAGTGGGGAGCGATCGTTCTCAAAACTGGCCCTCATTAAAAGCAGACTGAGGTCGACCATGCAGCAAGACCGATTGAGCCATCTCACCCTAATGCAGTGTTGCCAAAAAAAAAATCACAATAAGTCGCTATTGGTTCACTGAAAAGTTGCCAGAAGTCGCTAGATTGCGTCATGACGTCATGCGTGACGTAACCACGCCCACCCCGCGTGTGACGTAAACACGTGACCAGGCGGAACTGACCTTTTTGTAAATGCTAAATAAAAAAATAGTGCTACATTTTACCAATAGATGCCACTGTTTTAGCATGTTTCACTTGGTTTGGTTTGACTTGACCCTGCATCTGACCGCCGTATCTGACCGTGAAGTGGATTTTAACTCGTGCAGGCAGCATTTCTCCTTCTTTATTATGCACGGCCAATGTTTTGATGATAATCCGCCTCAACACTGCCAATGTAATTTATTTGCACTTCAAATACATCAACACATCTTTATATTTTGATTTTTGCATATTAAAAAGTCTAATCTCAACAATTACAGTATTGTTAAGGGAAACTTAATCCAATTCCCATTACTTTTCTTTCGGAATATGACATTAGAGGTTTTTTTTCCAAAGGTATTTTAGGCCTACACCAGGCTACTTCATGTTTTTTGGAAGGGGGAAGGATGGAAAAGAATTTTGGGTTTTTCCCCATTAAAAAAATAGGCCGATTAGGTTACTTACCTGCTGAACACGCACATTCGTGCTGTCGAGACGAGAGACACAATGTTCCCTATAGATTACAAATCATCATCATCATCATCATTAGTGTGCTTGCCCGAAGGGAAGCACACTATTGTTCTTCATAAATTTTCTTTATTCCGCCCGTTTTTCTTGCATCGAATCAGGCCTCGCTCGTTCGAGGTACAGACGCCGTTCAAACACCGAAACGTCCGGCCCGGTGCAACCTGCTATATCTTTTCGTGGCGGTTCTCCTTGCCACTCCTTTTTTATTCCTCTTTTTCCATCACCTTTTTTCTCCATAGACTTGCATGGCAGAACTTTGAGGCATTATGACATCATAATAGGCTCATTAAACTGGCTTGCACCTGTGCTTCACTGAGCTTCACTGACACCTGCCCCAAATCCAAGGAACCACTTGTCTCTGTCCCTCTCCATTCAACTGTATAAAGCGGGGTTCACACTAGACTTCTTTTTTTAGAAAAAAGCGCAGCTTTCAGCGCCTTTTGAGCTCTTCAGAATTCATGGATATCATGTTATGTCACTGTCTTTTAAGCACCGCCATATTTGTGTCTGATGCAAACACATTACGGGCATAACCTACGGTCACAACTCAAAGAAAGTTCAAAACGCTAGGGGATGTGTTGTGCTGTTGAATGTGACAACCTAGATATACAATTACGAAAGATTTAGGGAATGACTGACCTGTTAAGTGAAATGCAGCACGTTGATACAGTCGTAGTAATGGCTGTGTATTATCAAAGCTATATCGCTACTGCTACTACCTTGAGCAAGCTACAGTGCTAGCCAGTAATAGCTAGCGAGTTGTTTTCGTTCACAACCCACAGACAGTTCAAAAGGCCTGGGATATGTTGTGCTGTTGAATGCGACAACAGTCACCAAAGAAAACCTAGATATACAATTGATACAATCGTGAATAGTTGCTGTGTCTTTGCACTCTACTGACAAAGCTAAAGTGATAAAAGCTAGCAAGCTAGTATTTAGCCTTCACCCAGGGCTTGGCTACAACTCGTTGGCCAATATTACTCTTGCCTGCTCAGAAGAGTTTCTGTACGCTTGAAATCTCCGGTTTATGTACAACATAAATGTCAATGTCGGGAAAAGAAAGTTGGGGCAGATTTCGTGAGCGGACAAGACACTTTATTTCTGTTCGAGATACACAAGGTGGCTACAGCGGAGGCGGTGGCAAAGACCGTACATGTAAGTATCAGCGGTAATTAAACACTGTACTGATATTAAATGTACTACTAACATGCCATTCTCAGATTAATGCAAGTGACATGACATCGTGGAGTTAACGATACCGACAGTTTGCATACCTAGCTAGGTAACATTAGATACCATTGGATCTTATCAATTATGCTAAACTAGCTGGATTAACAATGGATATCCTCAGTTTAAATAATGGGTTAACATGACAATGCCTACGCTTGCCCGTTAACACATGCCTTCCAATAATGAATACCGTTACGATACTTATCTAAGCTTGTCCTTCTAGAAATAATTGTAGCTTTCAATCATCTTTGTGTGTTTTGTTTTTGTAGTGGTAATTTCACGTGTCAGATGAGGAAGAAAAGTATTTTCTTCAACAGTCTGAGTAACCAAATCTAGACTCATTGATTAACACGACCTTTGGAGGAATAATTACACCCCATAATGTCACTTGGAGCCTATTTTAAGACTTCTCCAAGCTAAATATAACACACTAGACCCTTTCACAATAAACAAGCAAACAAAAACAGAACAACAAAGATACCCTCATATGTCTAAACGTCAGTGGAGCCAAAATATAATGGTTGAGCTTGGTTGCTTGCTAAAATATATTGGTTGAAAACAAAAAGGTGTATTCAGTGTCACTGCAAATGGTTACACTGGAAGGCTGGCAGATTCATCCTACAAGCTGCATTCAACGTTGTACTGAACACAGAAAACACAGTACTATACAGATTTTGTTCTCAGATATCAGTCTGTGAGGCCCCTCAACAACATATGCGCACTCGGCCACTGCAGTTGCTTGTGCTTGATGGCTGCAACAGAGCAAGCACACTCTCGCAGTTTGTTCACGAAACGCATTCTAGTTATCATTATTATTATTATTGCCGTTTTTGTTGTCTTTTTGAGTATTGGGGTGGAGGGACGTTTATTTTTTTATTATTATGTTTTTAATTACCTAGGTCCCGTGACCATTGCAGTAGAACAAAAACGCGTGACAAAATCATAGACCAGTGGTGATTTACCCAGTGACGTGCGGTGAGGTTCGCTGCTGGTGAGGCACAGAAACCGGAAGTGATTACGTCATTCCGATGTCTAGTTGTTTAAAAAAAAATTGAAATGTATACATCATACATGTATATATGCTTATGGTTTAAAAATTGTCATCTCACCAGAACTGAAAAAACGTTATGTTTTATTGTCTAATACTATTACTTTTAAACGATTATTATTACAAGAAGTTATGCGGCTCAATAGTCAACTGACTTTTACGAGGCTATAGGCCTACAGCTAAACGTACAATCGGTGTGGTAATTGAACTTTTACACCGTGTCAAATAAGATATTAATAGTTACAAGGTAGCGTATGTAGCCCTCCCACCAATGATATGGCTCATTTCAATTTGTCTAGGGAAAATATAACCTTTTACACAACTCGGCAGTGATGGGCAGTAGCGTCACTACTTGTAGCGACCCTACTAGCTTAACTACTTGTCAGTAGCTTGGCAGTAACGTTGCTATTTTTGCTACAAAACCAACCAACTTTTAGCTAAGCTCTTTTATTGATCTAATACCGCAGTAGCGTCCTCGAACGCTAATTTATCCTGGACCTTTCTGATGTTCATTCATAACAGGCTTCCCTGCAGCCATCAAACACAAAAATTAAGCAGTACATCACTTTAGGCGAGACGAGTGAAAATAGATAGATAGATATCGTCATTTCAAGTACACCAGACGCTGCTCATACATTTAAAATGAATTCTCCGCTCATTTTAAATGGGTAGTTTGCATGCAGATTCTAGACAACCGGATAACTAGAATGCTGTTGATATTTAGATACAGCTGAAGATGATGAAAGTTAAAAAGTGAAAAGTCCGTGCTGTCTGCTCAGGGAGTCGAATTGCGAAAATGCACTTCTGCACTCATTTGTTTTCATCTGCATTTGAATACCTGACTCAACAGCCATACCTTAAAAAGTACGTCACTTTATAAGAGACGAGTGAAACTAAATACGTTTTCAGATGCCTTTGTAATCCAAAGAAAAAGTTCCTGTCAACGTCAATGACATCCAACACAAACATACGAACACACGAATTTCATCCATTCAACCGTTTTTATCTGACTGACAGTTGTGTTGATGCCTAAAATTGCATTGACTTGGCATGCAGTTTGTTTAACTGAAAGTAGCTTCTAATGTATCAAACTACTTTTGACAGGTTTATGTAACTTAGCTTGCTACTTTTTTTTTTGAGTGGTAGCTTCCGTGTAGTGAAGCTGAATTTATTGTAGAGTAGCCATGGCCGGCCCAAGCCTTTCGGGGGCCCTAAGCAGAATTTGATATTGGGGCCCCCCCTCCCACCTAGCGGAGTAATTTGCGCTAAACGATTATTGACAAAAATGTCACACTACAATGATTTGACAATGAATTAATTGACATTATCAATTGTATTTATACTGAATTACGTAGATGTGATTTCCTGTATTTTTTATATGGCCAGCTGGAGAAGGGAAATACCTAAATTTAAGCATATTCATAGCATTTTGCTTTTTGACTTTGAGATGGTGACTTGGGCTTGGGCTTCAGTGCCCCTTGACCTCTTGGGCCTGGAAGGCTCATTCAGTTGCTCTCATGCCAAAAATATTCTAGACTTTTGTCCCTTGTTGGACCCCTGTATTATTATAGTAGTTATTTACACCAAAACAGTCACCTTTTAACCTTAGAGGGCACTTAGATCACAGATTTATTTGAAACTCTCATATTCAAAGTGAAGCATCAAGTGTGGTTTACTGAAGTTAAATTGTAAAATAATAAAATACAACAGCATTTGTATTTTTTTTTTTAAAGTATCAGTTTAATAAACAGATCTTTCAACGGATTTGTAAATGTGCAATCTTAAACTGAAATCAGAATACACAAACATTAATATTATCAAAAATAACATTAAAAAATAAATAATGATAGTGCCTCTGTACTCCAAACAAACGATCACAAACATATTAAATAAATAATTTGCAACTGTGCAAATGCGCATTAAGTTAGCAATTTCCAATTACAAAATAGACAAGCATGAATATAATAAAAAATAGAACGTTACATTGATACATAGATTCAATAATGAAAGTGACTCAGTATTCAATTAACCTTTTAAACTAACTAGTTGGAACTTCTAAAAATCAAACTGTTTCAAAACATTCAAATAAACGATAATAACAAAACTGATAAGTCAGTAACATGACAGCAAGGGTTCAACAATCAATTATTGTGAAAATATTCCCAACTGTCTCAATACAATGCAACTGTCCTCAAAATCTTTCCTTCCTAGCTTTTCGGGAGGCAAAGTCATTGATGACATCATTATATGATATTGCTTGGCCAACTTTGCTATTAATACTAATAACAGCAAGTCCACTTAATCTTTCCTGAGCCATCGATGATCTCAGGTATGTTTTAATTAATTTTAGCTTGGAAAAGCTCCTCTCTGCTGAGGCAACTGTCACAGGCAGAGTGCAGGCTATCCTGAGAGCTACCCAAAGATTTGGGTAAACCTCACACATCTCGTTTTGTGAGAGGTATGTGAGCAGCTCAAGGGCGGTCATGGTTTGGGGAAAATCAGGAAGACTCTCGATCTCTACAGCCAGTGCGCTACCATCAACATCAGCCTCCTCTCCACATGAGAGTTTTTCCCCAAGAAGCTCACATTGTTCCCTCTGGACCTTTCGATCGAGCTCCTTAAAATTGAGCAGCACTCCAAAGTTTTCTTTGACCTCGCTTAGTGAATGAAATCTATCCTCCAATGACTGAATGCTACAGTCGACAACAGTATTAAAAAAGGACACTTCTAGCCTCTTCATTGCATCTGCCAACGGTTCATCTGCAGCCTCATAAGCAAAGTGCCTTTTTGTAGAGCGCAATCGCTTCTCTTTTAGAACTGCTTCTGTATTCATCCGCTCACAAATCTCTTTTGCAGATGTCTGTGCATCAGAGAAGCCTTTTTGCCGGTAAATGATCAGTTCACTTTTGTTCTTGTGTACAAGGTTTACAGCTACATCAAGCTGCATGTTGGTTGACTGTAGCAGCTTGCTGGTGATGTTCATTTTCGTCAAAATGTCAAACCTGACAGCACAACTAATCTGAAACCGAAATGACCCTATTTCTTCAGCAAGGGAGTTGGCTTCAACAGCCACTACAGGGTCAGTGGCTTTATTCCTTACTTCTAACAGGGCTTCCCTCACCTTCTCTGCCTGGTAGCGCAAAGCTTCAATGCTTTTGATGCGGCTTTCCCAGCGCGTCTCACTCCAGGACTTGAGGGTGAGGTCAACAAACTGCCGTAAGATGGCCCACCTTTGTAAGGATTTCAGTAGAACTTGTGGAACCAAACGCACGACACAGAGACAGAGGTAAGTGCAATTAAATTGTTTACTGTATGTTTACTGTACTGTACTGTACTGTATTGTACAACAACAGCGGCAGAGTTCGTTGTCAGTTCGGTCCAGGGTCGGTACACAGGCAGGCAGTCGATGGTGGTGCAGGGTATCCAGGAAGGGAAAGGCAGAGTCGTAATCCGTTTAGCAGGCAGAGTAGTCGGTACACACGCAGGCAGTCCAAGACGGGCAGAGTATCCAAAAGGGGAAGCGGCAAAGACGTAATCCGTAAGACAGGCAAGGGTCGGCAACAGGAGATCAATACACAAGGAAAAACGCTGGAACTCTTGAGACATGAAGAAACAAAGACGAACTGGCAACGAGGGACAGGGACACACAGACTATATACACACAAGGTGATGAGGAACAGGTGACAACAATCATGACTGGACAGGTGACAACAATCATGACGGGACAAACAATCAACGAGACGGAGCACACACAAGGGTAGGGCGTGACGTGTCTGAAACGAGAGGAGAGATGAGTAAACAAACACAACACAGAACATAGAAAATGACAATACAGGGGAAACATAAACTATCTCACAGGACGGGACTTGACAGTACCCCCCCCTCTAGGGACGGCACCTGACGTCCGAGGTAGATCAGGGTGGAGGCGATGAAAATCCTGGATGAGGGAAGGATCCATGATGTTGCTCGTGGGAACCCATGACCTCTCCTCAGGACCATAACCCTCCCAATCCACCAGATACTGCTTTCCACGGCCACGACGTCGGACTGACAGAAGGCGTTTGACAGTGAAGACAGGACCCCCATCAACAAACCTGGGAGGAGGAGGAGGCTTAGCGGGGGGAACCAAAGCGCTCTCCTTAACTGGTTTGACCCGGGACACGTGGATGGTGGGGTGAACCCTCATAGACCTGGGAAGTTTGAGACGAACAGCAACAGGGTTAATGACTCTAGATACTGGGAATGGCCCCACAAACCGGGGAGCCAACTTGCGGGACTCCACACGCAAGGGAAGGTCATGTGTGGACAACCAAACCTTATGTCCAGGCTGGTAATTAGGAGCGGGAGTCCGTCGTCGATCCGCCATCCTCTTCGACTGGGTTGCACTCCTCATGAGCATATCTCGCGCTCCCTTCCAAACACGACGACATCGGTGGATGAACCTCTGGGCAGAGGGGACGCTAACTTCCGCCTCAAGGTCGGGGAACAGGGGTGGCTGATAACCGTAAGCACACTGACACAGCCAGTAGACAAGCCAGTAGAAGCACTGGGTAGCGTGTTGTGCGCATACTCCACCCACATGAGATGTTTACTCCACGTGGTTGGACTCTGGGAGACTAGACAGCGTAATCCGGTCTCCAGTTCCTGGTTCAACCTCTCCGCTTGGCCGTTAGACTGGGGATGGTAACCTGAAGAGAGGCTGACTGTGGCACCGAGGAGAGAACAAAAAGCCTTCCAGAATTGAGAAATAAACTGTGGTCCCCGATCTGACACCACATCCCTAGGAAAACCATGTATGCGAAAAACATGGGAGAGAACTGCCTCTGCAGTCCCTTTGGCAGAGGGCAGTTTAGGCAGGGGAATAAAATGTACCATCTTAGAAAATCGGTCAACGACTGTTAAGACTGTAGTATTACCTTCGGATGATGGTAACCCAGTGACGAAATCTAAGGAGATGTCAGACCAGGGACGATGGGGCACAGGAAGCGGCTGAAGGAGACCAGCAGGGGGGCGGTGGGAAACCTTGTTCCGGGCACACACCGAGCAGGCTGCCACATATTCCCCGACCTCCTTCTCCATGGACGGCCACCAGAACCGTTGCCTGGCAACGAAGAGGGTTCGTCGGATTCCGGGGTGGCAGGACACCAGGGAAGTGTGAGCCCAGTGGATGACCTGGGAACGAAGAGATACAGGAACATACAACCGGCTTGGGGGGCAGCCATCAGGTACATTCCTGTTACTATTTGCCTGTCTGACCTCTCCCTCGATTCCCCACGCGACCGCTCCTATCACACAGGCTGGAGGTAGGATGTTGGACGGGGATCTGGGAGCAGAACTAGAGTCAAACAGGCGGGAGAGGAAGGCGCAGGGGTGGAGCTTATTGTCCTTCGGTGAACGCTGCGAGAGGATTCCTCCCACTCCGACATCAGAGGCGTCCACCTCCACCACAAACTGTAGGTGGGGATCAGGAAGGGTGAGGACAGGAGCAGATGTGAAAATCTCTTTCAGCCTCTTGAAGGCTTGTTCTGCTGCAGGGGACCACTGAAACCTGGTGTTGGGAGAGGTCAGAGAATGCAGTGGAGCAGCAACAGAACTATAATTCCTAATGAAGCGTCTATAGAAATTTGCAAAGCCCAGAAAGCGCTGTAACTGCTTGCGAGTGGATGGAGTAGCCCATTCAGTCACAGCACTGACCTTAGAAGGGTCCATCTCAATGTTGTCCTTAGAGACTATGAAACCCAGGAAAGAGACGGAAGAGACGTGAAACTCACATTTTTCTGCTTTCACAAAAAGCTGGTTGCTGAGTAGGCGTTGGAGAACCTCCCGGACGTGTTGAACGTGCGTCTCCTCATCCGGTGAGAAGATAAGTATGTCGTCCAGGTAGACGAAAACATAGCGGTCAAGCATGTCACGGAGAACATCATTGACCAGAGCCTGGAAGACCCCTGGAGCATTGGTCAATCCAAAAGGCATCACCAGATATTCGTAATGACCACTAGGTGTGTTGAAGGCAGTCTTCCATTCGTCCCCCTCCCTTATCCTCACCAGATGATACGCGTTTCTCAGGTCTAGCTTGGTGAAGATCTTAGCATCCCCTAACAATTCAAACGCAGAGGCCATCAAAGGGAGAGGGTACGTATTCTTAATGGTGATGTCATTAAGACCACGGTAGTCAATGCATGGACGAAGCGTCTTATCCTTCTTGTCCACAAAAAAAAAACCTGCACCAGCAGGAGAGGAGGATGGACGAATGAGCCCTGAAGACAAAGAAGAGCTTATATAATTCCTCATAGTCTCAGCCTCTGGTGCCGACAAGGAATAGAGACGCCCCTTAGGGGGTGAAGTCCCTGGGAGCAAGTTAATCGCACAGTCATAAGGCCGGTGAGGTGGTAGAGCTGAGGCCCGGGTCTTATTGAAAACCTCCTTGAGGTCGAGGTAGCACGGAGGAACCTTGGAGAGATCCGGGAAGTCTGAGTCCATCGATGCTGGCAGAGAAGAAGTAGAGCTGCGTGGAACCGCAGTGAGTCTGAGACTGATAGGCGTGGCCACATCAGGGGTGTGGTGACCCTCTGAGGAAAAGGCTGCAGAGACACAGGTTACCGAACACTTCCTGTCCCAACCCAATATCTTCCCTGTGGACCAGTCAATGTGAGGGTTATGTTTAGTCAGCCATGGAAAACCCAAAATAAGAGGGTGTGCTGGAGACTCAAGGAGATGGAAACTCAGAAGCTCAGTATGTACCTCAGAAATAGTAAACTGGAGAGGATGGGTGCGGTGAGTCACCCTACACAGCAGGCGTCCATCAAGAGCATGAGCCTCTAAAGGCTTGGGGAGAGAAATTAATTTCAATTCTAATCTCTGAGCTAACCTCCAATCAATAAAGCTCTCATCAGCCCCAGAGTCTACTAACACAGGATGAGTCACAGTCTGAGAAGGAGTTATTAGTTGTGCTTGGATCACAGGCCTAAATGAAGAGAATATGGCACGGCTTACCATTGGGTTTCTCACAAAAGCCTGGCTCTTCAATGGACATCCGGAGATGAAGTGGCCCATCTGTCCGCAGTAGATGCACTCTCCCTCACGAAACCGCCGCTGGCGCTCCTCTGCCGTCAGTCTTGTCCGACCCAACTGCATTGACTCCTCCACACCCGCGGGAGGTGCTGGTGAGGCAGCCGCTGAACTGAACAGAGCAGGAGATCGCCAGGAGTGTTGACGAGAATCAGTCGCTGGTCCCTTTAGGAACGCTGGGTTGAAGTGCGGCTTAGCTCTCTCTCTCTCTCTCTTTCTCGTAGCTTCATACGGTTCTCAATCCGATTCACTAGAGCTATGAGAGAATCGACATCCGTTGGCAGCTCGAGGGCTGTCAGTTGATCCCTAATCGGATCAGCCAATCCACGCATGAAAGCGTCGAAAAGTGACTCCTCATTCCAACCACTATCTGTGGCCAGAGAACGAAAATCCATAGCATATGTACTAACACTACGATTGCCCTGCCGTAGATCCATCAAGGATCGTGCTGCCTCTCTACCATGAGCAGTGTGATCAAATATTTTGCCTAAACTCTCTGTGAACAGCTGTACTGAGGCACAGATCGGAGTGCCTCTAGCCCACTCAGCAGTCGCCCACTTCGCAGCTCGGCCAGTAAGAAAGGAGATGATATACGCTACCCGAGCGCGTTCCGTCGGAAAGGACTGTGCCTGTATCTCGAAATGAAGTCCACATTGAACTAAAAATTCCCGACAGTCTCCAGATTCGCCAGAAAACTTCTCGAGCTGGGCGAGCAGCATTGGCGTCACGGAAGGCACTGGATTAGCCTGGAACACTGGCGCTGCCATCGGAGCATGATCTACCATCGGAGTTGGAGCGGGAGGTGAAGTCATCCGAGCCAACAGTTGCTCAAACTGTGTAGACAGTCCTCCCATCTGGGCAGAGATCCCGGACACCTCGGTACTCACGGCATGTAGAACCTCTTCGGTCAGGACGATTCTTTTGCCCTGGGCTTGCAGAGTCCGGCGCACCTTCTCAGTGTCGGCTGGATCCATCTTGGCCAGTTCGTACTGTAAGGATTTCAGTAGAACTTGTGGAACCAAACGCACGACACAGAGACAGAGGTAAGTGCAATTCAATTGTTTACTGTATTGTTCATAGGCAGTCCAAAAACACGTTATATTCCACAATACAACAACAGCGGCAGAGTTCGTTGTCAGTTCGGTCCAGGGTCGGTACACAGGCAGGCAGTCGATGGTGGTGCAGGGTATCCAGGAAGGGAAAGGCAGAGTCGTAATCCGTTTAGCAGGCAGAGTAGTCGGTACACACGCAGGCAGTCCAAGACGGGCAGAGTATCCAAAAGGGGAAGCGGCAAAGACGTAATCCGTAAGACAGGCAAGGGTCGGCAACAGGAGATCAATACACAAGGAAAAACGCTGGAACTCTTGAGACATGAAGAAACAAAGACGAACTGGCAACGAGGGACAGGGACACACAGACTATATACACACAAGGTGATGAGGAACAGGTGACAACAATCATGACTGGACAGGTGACAACAATCATGACGGGACAAACAATCAACGAGACGGAGCACACACAAGGGTAGGGCGTGACGTGTCTGAAACGAGAGGAGAGATGAGTAAACAAACACAACACAGAACATAGAAAATGACAATACAGGGGAAACATAAACTATCTCACAGGACGGGACTTGACAACCTTTGAGTGGACCCAGCGAACAAATTGTATACCTTCTCCACATTTCCAAAAAAACGAGAAGCATCAGTTGATGCTTTGGCTGCATCTGAGACGGTCAGATTCAAGGTATGAGCACTGCAAGGCACATAAAAAGCTCTTGGATTTTTGACCAAGAGCCTAGCCTGCACACCTTTGTGCTTCCCCTTTATATTGGCCCCATTGTCGTAAGACTGCCCCCGACAGTCCTGAAAAGGGATGTTCAATTCCTCAAGCCTGTTAAGGATTAAATTGGACAAACCCAGGCCAGTGGATTGTGGAGCTATGAGAAATCCCAAAAAGTGCTCTTTTATTTCTGGTGTTTTGCCCAGAGTGACTGTGCGCACCACAACAGACATTTGTTCCTGGTGACTAACATCAGGTGTACAGTCTAATATGATGGCACAATATTTGCAGTCCTTGATTTCTGCCACCATTGCCTCCATTATTTTGTCACTGATACTCTATCAGCTCATTTTGGATAGTCTTACCCAGGTACGTGTTGTGCTGCATTCCACTATCAATTCTCCTGATGTGGTCTTTTAACACCGGGTCAAATTTTGCCATCAGTTCTACCTCTTTCAGGAAGTTCCCATTGTTGGCCTGATGCAAAGTATCAACAGAACCCCTGAAAGCAAGATTCCTCTCTGCCAAAGACTGAATGATGCTAATCAAACGTGTGAGAACATCTCTCCAACGATTTCTTTCTGCCTCCAAAAGGGCCATTTCTGTCGCATCAATAGTCTTCTGCTTAGAAAGACGGAGGGCAAAGTCTTTCCACTCCATCATATTGCTGCAGTGATCTACACTATTCTCATGCTGTTCCAGAAAAGCTCCTACATTGACCCAATCACGCTGTCCCTTTGTTTACAGTTTTGTGGACTTTCTGGAGAATAATTTGCAACAGAAGCAGTAAACCGCATCATTCTTCTTTGAATAAATTAGCCAGCTTCGCTTGATTTTTTCCCCATTAACTAATTGTCTATACGTATAATGGTAATGAAAGCTTCGTCCATCAGATTTTTTGGGGAAGGTGAAGGTGTCACTAATTTGCACTGGCCCTCTTCTTACCAGATCAGTCCTTTCTGAGTCAGACAGGAATGCTGACCATTCAGCTGGGTCAATTGGAGGAGCTGTTGATCCACCACCTTGATAGCTGGTGCTTGTTGAGGGAGTGGATGGGACATCCATAGCAGTGGATGCTGTAGAAGGACCTGTAGGAACATTAGATACAAAAATAGAATCATAACATAACACAAGATATTTCACAGTTAAGTAAGGCAACACAAAACAAAAACTGTTAGATTAACTGACCTGTTATGCCGGCAGAGGTTGAAGTCGGTGTATCAGTGACTGTCAATGCTGGTAACTGTTCCTCAATGGGTATAAGTTCTTCCTCACTTTCAGGTGACTGTAAGTCTGCTGGGGGTGAACCTGCAAAGATAAAATAAATAAATCAACAAATATATACAGTACTGTGCAAAAGTTTTAGGCAGGTTTGAAAAAATGCTGTAAACTAAGAATGCTTTCAAAAATGGAAGTGTTAACAGTTTATTTTCATCAATTCTTCATAAATTAACAAAATGCAGTGAAGGAACAGAAGAAAATTCTAAATTAAATCAATATTTGGTGTGACCACCCTTTGCCTTCAAAAAAGCATCAATTCTTCCAGATACACTTGCGCACAGTTTTTGAAGGAACTCGGCTGGTAAATTGTTCCAAACATCTTGGAGAACTAACCACAGATATTCTGTGGATGTAGGCTTCCTAAAATTCTTCTGTCTCTTCATGTAAACCCAGACAGACTCGATGATGTAGAGATCAGGGCTCTGTGGGGGTCATACCATCACTTGCAGGACTTTCTGTTCTTCTTTAAGCTGAAGATAGTTGTTAATGACATTGGCTGTATGTTTGGGGTTATGTTCCTGCTGCAGAATACATTTGGTGCCAATCATACGCCTCCCTGATGGTATTGCATGATGGATTAGTATCTGCCTGTATTTCTCAGCATTGAGGACACCATTCATCCTGACCAAATCTCCAACTCCACTTGCAGAAATGCAGCCCCAAACTGGAAATTAACCTCTACCATGCTTCACTGTTGCCTGCAGACTCTCATTATTGTACCTCTCTCCAGCCCTTCGGCAAACAAACTACCTTCTATGGAATCAGATCAATGCCATAAATATTTTGTAATCTGTAATATAGATTTTGTATCTGTGAAACCATCTACACTTTCAAAACCTATCTACAGATACGGATTTCAAATACGAAATGTATAGATACATTTCTACACTTTCAAAAACTATCTTCACTTTCAAAATCCATTTACAGATACGGATTTCAAATACAAAATGTATCTACACTTTCAAAAACTATCTACACTTTCAAAAACTATCTTCACTTTCAAAATCTATCTGCAGATACGGATTTCAGTTACGGATTCCAGTTACGTATTATGGATACGGATTTCAAATACGAGTTACGGATTTCAGTTACGAATTACAAAATCTTTTTGGCAGTGTTTTAACCAGCTTTCTAAAGAGCCAATCAGCGCTTATGGCAGATTTTCTAACGCGCCAATCAACACATTGTATCCTGTACTGACTAGCCAATCAGCGCTAGCTTGCTGCAACTGCTGGGAGAGTTGAGTGAAACGGTTATGCAGGCAGCATTTCACTGGAAACAGACACCAAGACACCGAGAGATGGCACAGGTAAGAAGGCCTGTATTTCAAGTTGTTAATAAAGTAATTGTAAAACGCACAATCATAGTCAATGGTTTTCACTCCACACTTCGTTCCACCTGTTACTCAGATCCTTGTCGTTGTATGGAAGATAGTATGAACTGCTTTGGTAGCTAACGAAAGCTAACGTTAGCATGTTTGTGACCGATTCACATTTAATTAAGATAACCATGAACAGTATTCATATGACCCATTATCACAATGAGAACATTTAGCAAACAAACTGCTATTGTTTGTCTTGTTCTCCAGACACATGCAGAGGTGGTGGTGGGGGTATAACGTTAGGTGCATCCTCAACTGGATAATGACCAGCCTGATCTCAAAACCACCTTGCAATGACATGTCATTTTCGTTTCTTTTCATGACACTTTGGGGTAGCCTTCTTGTAACCATTTTCTGAAGTCCTTGAAAACGCTTTATTGTGTATTTTTTGTGGAAGCGAGTTTTACGCAAATACACTAGTTAGATCCATGGAAGTTGATGGAACAGTTGATCTAGGCCAGGGATGGCCAAACTAAGTAATTGTTTGAAAATTGATGCACTTAACATTTTTCTGCATGGACCATAAGCAAAAAAACACAATAACCTAGAGTCTAGTCACTTAAGCATAACACATACAGACTCATAGACAGCAGCATGTTGAAAAATAACTGTTAACTGTTGATTTTTGCTTTAACCAGAAACCCCACATTTGTAATTTCTTGTAACTTTAACATTTACAGTCATACACATGACCAATCCATATCCATGACAAAGAACCATTATCATAATTTTGGTAATATGTTAACATGAATGTTTACTTTGAGTGTTATGTGCTGATTGTGTATTGGATGTTCATGTATGCATTTTTGTCAGGTGGCAGTGGGAAATGATGTTCTCCACAGACTGAGGTCTAGGTTGGAGGGGGCCTTAGATCGGCAGCCCTTAGACCTTGACTATCTGGAGTTCACCTGCAGGAATCAGATGTCTCTCATACATCTGTTATCTGCCAGCATCCATTTCCCAGAGGAGGTAGGTTCAAGTTGTATTTTTTCTTTGAAAGCTAAATTTAAAGGCAGTAATGGAAAGTATGTAGATTATGTTTAAGGTGGTAACAGAAGCTGGTAAGGTGTGTCTGAAGAAGCCCAAAAGATTACCAGCGGAATAAAACAAATCTGCTTTGAAGGTTTGCATATATCATAACATAGTGGAATGCATTACATTGTTAAATATTACTAAGAACAACAACAAAAAACATTACTCAATAGCTTAAATGACCTAGTGAAATCCCTAATAATGGCACTTTTAGACTAAGCAGTTCATTGATAAAATAAACCTGGGCTGAAATGTTATACAGCATGCTGTGTGTACATGACATGTGAAATCTTATATTGACACACTATATTACCAGAATTTTTGTGATAAAGTAGAACCAGACATGAGATGAGTTAAGACATAGGCTAGAGGACGGAAGTAGAGAGAGAGAGAGAGAGAAATAATATCAGGGGACAGAAAAAGACTAGAAACAGAAGTGTCGCTTTTTGTGCCCTCAGATCCATTCCTATGAATGTGTTACTGTCCATTCACTTATAGTGAAAGTACGGCCAGAGATAGTACATGTTTATGGAGATACACCATGAGGAGCCACTTCCTGGAGTCATGAGGTTGCCCGATCACGAGGTCCAGCTGTGGTGATCGCACCTGGTTTGCACACTGATTGCACAAAGGGCCGTCACTAGTCCCCCTTTATGCAGTGGTTATGCAGTGGTGGCTCATTCTGTAACGTTGAGATCTATGGCAGAATCCCAGAATTTCACATAATTTGTTAAGCCTTATTTTTCTTAGTAATTGATGTACATTTTGGACGTGGTATCATGATCTCCAAAGTCTCCTGCCCATTTCAGGTAAATGTTGTGAAATGTAACTATGATCTTGTCGCTTGTCAACGATCAATTTGTCGCCCCCCTCTCCCCTTTAGGTCCTTGGAGGTCTTTACGAGCTTGTGTCTCTCATAAATAATCAAATCGATGAGAGAAGAACAAGGGTTGTGGTGGACAGAGTATATGGGGAAAGGGGCCGTCCGAAGTTGGTGGTCTCTCACCAACATCTAGAGGAACTTCTTGAAATGGACCTATCAGTCCCATGCATTTCCAAATTGCTTGGAATTTCCACCCGCACGCTGTTTCGGAGAATGAACGACTGGGGTCTATCAAGAGGTGACACCTACAGCCAGTGTTCAGATGATGAACTAGACCGTTTGATTGTACAGATCAAACAAACTTCACCAAATTCTGGTTGGTTGGTTACAAAGTACATCACATCATCAAACATAAACACTACTGCAAAACAGCATTATGTTATGTTACTATACTGACTAACAGTTTCAGAATCTAATTTATTTCAGTGCCGTTTGGTTTTCAATAACTCACAGGGTTTCTACACACCCTTGAAAAGTATGACATTTGATTTTAGTATGTCCCAGGTCTGGATAAGTAAGGAAAACAGGAAAGTTGATATGGAAAAATATTTGTGATTCCACACTGTTGGAGTGATCATGTCTGATTGGGTGCAGATCCTAAATGGCAGCATGTGTAGGAACCCTGAACTCGCTTCACCTAATGTTTAATACCACATTATTTCTGTAATTACGAGTGTCTTATACCAGTCTTATTTACCTCATCTCCTGGTAGGTTCCAGGATGGTAAAGGGGCTTCTAAAGTCATTAGGCCATAAGGTGCAGTGGACTCGGGTGTGGGATGCAATGCATAGGGTTGATGCCCTTGGTGTCCTTCAAAGGATGACAAGGCTTGGATGTGCTGTAAGGAGAACTTACAGTGTTCCTTCCCCACTCTCCTTGCTTCACATCGACACAAACCACAAGCTCATAAGGTTTGTTGATTGATAACAAGTAGAGACACATTACAGTCTGCATATTGCCAATGCTAATTAATAAGCAGTATTTTAGAGAATAAACTTGTTCATTTTGCAGATATGGCATCGTCATATTCGGGGGGATAGATGGATACTCCAGAAAGGTTAGTACCCTGATGGATTCAAAGGTAAAGGAGAAATCCATTGTGGCCATTTAGCCCTTTTGTTGGCTACTGTCAGTAGAAAAAATAACAAGAATATTTGATGATATATTATACATTGATAACATTGATATATTATACATTGATAACATACATAATATTTAAAATGATTATATTATCATACATCACATTTCCTTGTTCTTTTTACTGAATCCAGTGACCTCAAACAACAGGTGTTAAGTTCACTGTATGTTTATTTTATAGCTCACCCTCAGTCTACTTTACGTATGCCTCATAATTTGAAAGGTATTTTGAATAGGAAGTAGTTTCCAAAAGCCTACTGGCAGAGTAAACATTAGTTTGTCAGCAGCCGATGACATACAAGTTTCCTTTGCGCTGTGTTTGCCTGAGCAACGTCTGTAAGTTGTTTCTTTAAACTTTATTATTAGGGTATGACCTTTAGATGCTGGTAATTATTTTAGACTCAGGAAAAGTATCTTTCCTCAGGCCTTCCGAACTTGTACTTATTTTACACATTCACTCCTCAGCATTCAGGAGCACATTCTTTTCTAAATATTTGTTCTACTTGTTATTCTCTCCTATGTTTTCATAGGTCCTGTACCTGAGAGTGTCCAACAATAACAAGGCCAGAACAGCCCTGGAATTCTTTCTTGAGGCTATTGATGAACATGGCTGTCCGTCTAGGTAACAAAATGATTTCTGTTAAATTCATTAAAATGAAAAATGATGTGCTGTCAACATCATCCATGTGATGCCAACAATGTGTGTATAGTTAAGTTATAAGCCTTGAGGAAATTCTAGGCTGTGAATGCTACAGTGTACTTTTCCTGATATTGTGTTTTGGCTAAAGCATTTGATATGGAAATAAATTCATTTAGGGGACAATGCACCAAATGTCATTTCAAGATCGGATTACTTGGGCACCAGTAACCATAGAGAGAAATGCATGTCGTATCTGTGTGACGAAAACTCGAGTAATCTGAGACGAAGGGGTCTGTATCCAGGAGGCAAGGTGTGACTTGTTAATAACGTCTTGCGTCCCACCTGTCATGTTCCCACACCCCAGTTTGAGAAATGCTGGTTTCTAAAGAAAAGTGTATTGTCAGGCTGCTACTACTTTGAACAATCGCGAGATAACTAAATCAGACCACACGTTAATTTGCATACTGCTTCACATTTCAAGGGTCAGAGGAGACCAGGGCGTCGAAAATGTTGACATTGCAAGGCATATGTTTGCTGTGCGGGGATGTGGTCGGGGGAGCTTTATTTCCGGAAAAAGCGTGCACAACCAAAGGTAAGATGAGTGGCTGGATCCCTCTTATCCCCCCTCAGCCCTGCCTTTTAAATGTTTTTGGGGGGCTTCAAATTTGAGTTTTCTTAGTGTAAGTGTAGGCCTGTATAAGAAATATGTTTTTGATATCTTCTCAAATGAACTACAATCAAAGTACAACAACTGCATACATCTGAATAGTTGGAACCTATGGGAAGACTGAAAGTGAATAAAGTAATCGGTAACCTAAATATATATATTTTTCAGAATCGAACGCCTGTGGCGTGATGTCTGGATGGCCGTCACCAGCATTTATTACAATGTCCTCCATAGCTTGGAGGAGGACGGTTTCCTGGACCCGGCGGACACCACAAACATCTTCTGTGCACAGTACACCTTTCTGCCCCGGATCCAGAACGATCTAGATGTTTTCTGTGATGGGTGGAACAGCCATTCCCTCCGCACAGAGGGCAACTACACACCAGACCAACTCTGGGAACTGGGAATGAGCCAGATTCCCATCAGCAACCCAGACAATCCCGAGGTGAGGAAGGTTTTGTACAGTGCCTTCGTTCATACAGACTGATATACACTCCTACTGACAGTCTTAGACCTAAGTCTGTTTAACTTATATGTTAGTCTATATGAGGGGTACGATAAACAATGCAATGCAATGTGATTAACTGTACCCACTAAGAGAAATGATAAATCGAGTATAAGTACATTGTCTATAAGGTGAGCTTAATCTTATCTCTGTATTTTGCAATTTCAGGAATTGTATCCTCCTGACACAGAAATTCCACCCGAAAATGGAGTGCAGGTGCCAGAATACCCATCTCCTCTGACCAGGGAACAGATGGAGGGACTGAGTGAAATGTTTGACCCCTGTGCTCCATCTGCATCTTTTGGAACAGATATTTTCTGTGATGTTGTCAATTATGTTGTGACACTTCTTGAGGATATGGAAGGGGCACAATGAATATTTACATTATTTATTATTCCAACACAAAATGTAACTCTTAACTGTGTGTATGTGTGACAAACAAAACGAGAAAACAAAGAGGAAGTGTGTGTGTGTGTGAATCATCACGCCCATCACAAGTTCACACAAGGCCAAAGCCTGTAAAGTTATTGTTCGTGCAGCTCCTCACATGGTCAGCAAAGTTGCTCAAATGTGTAAATCTGGCTGGGACATATAAAGTTCCAAAGCAAGTGGAGGATCGCAGGTTTTGCCTTCCCTCCACCCTCACTCGCATCTTCCCCCCTGGTAACTCCCATCCAATCCAGAATTGTACAAGCTTTCCGAGCTCGGATGGAGAGGCTGCAATAATAGAGAAGACAATGTGTATTTGTGAATGAGGGTGTGCATGACAGAGAGAGTGTGTGTGTGTGTGTGTGTGTGTGAGAGAGAGAGAATTAAAGAATGTGTGTGTTTAACATTTATCTGCTACTATGAATATCATTATATATCAGTATCGCTCATCTTAATCGCCACACTAATGTCATCACTAATTATGTTAATATATCCCATGTAAATTTCAGAAATTTAACCTAAAAGTGCAGTTGTCAGTCAAATCATTTCAATTTACCCGTCTCAATGTAGCTTCGCAAAAAGCCAGTGGTCTGGTCCCGGATGTTGGTGGGGAGGGAGGAATCCTCATCGTCAGAGCCAGAGTCGTCTCCAGGCCACACAATATGGCTCAAGATTGTCTAAGAATGACAAATCATGTATAATTTGAAATTTAAGCAATCCAATGTGAGAGCTCGAGGAGTCCCTACAGAACAGAAATGCATTTGTTGACAGGCCAACGAGAACAGCTCACTTCCTGAAGCAGGACATGTATGGGGTGATACTTCTGTCCTAATAACAATGTCTACTGTACCTCTGCACTGGGCATTGCTTCCTCAAACCTGGGGAAAAGCATGCTGGCTGTGTCCGGCCTCG
This sequence comes from Sprattus sprattus, assembly GCF_963457725.1. Taxonomy (NCBI): domain Eukaryota; kingdom Metazoa; phylum Chordata; class Actinopteri; order Clupeiformes; family Clupeidae; genus Sprattus; species Sprattus sprattus. Next base: position 27,010,737 of record NC_137928.1, on the reverse strand, counting down.
CTTGAAGCAATTTGAGGACCTTTGTGTCCTTCAACCCCCTTTTAATTTGTTTAATTTGCCTCAAGCGTCGGCCAACAACCTAGGGTTAACATAAAATCGATCAAATATGTTAGTTACTTCAATGGAGAAATCTGGGATGACTCATTACATTATCCCTGTTTTTCTGGGTCAATGAGTGCTGTATGTAGGAAAAATAATCAGAAAATAATTTAGCCCCATAAGATTGGTGTTTCATGCCAATTCAATATTGAATTTGTTAGCACCAAATCTCTTACTGACAGCATTTATAATAATAATAACCCATTTTATTTAAAGTGCCTTTCAAGTTTCCCAAGAACACTGTACAGCGAAACTAGATATTTGTGAGATCTAACAATTGGTCTTTTGCTTGACAGCGGATATCTGCTTCAAGGCCAGGTTTGAGACAGGAGATTTACAATGGGCTGTAAATATGGCAGTATTTCTCACCGCATGTTTCAAAAGCTTGTGGAATAACCACTTGCGGTTGTCACTGGTCACAGGTGGTAGGTCCCAGGACATTGCAAGACTACCCACTTGGTCTCTCTGATCCTGGGAGAGGTTGTCATCTCCATCAAGCTTAATAACAGATGAAACAAATACAAGATCAGAAAACACAACAAATTAAGAAAAACTTTATATTCGGTAATGACATTGCTGACTGTATAGCCATGGAACAAAGACTAGCATCTTAGCCGTACCAATTAATGTTATGAACAATGTTTTGAAGGTTTGTGTGTCTTTAAAGTAGGTAGTCCAGTAATTTTACACCAACCCTCTCTATATAGTGTTGTTTCATACTAGCTGCAAAGTTACAATGTGTAAACAAAGTTAAATAATACACAATTTGTTCTTACCATCTTAATTGTCTCTCGCAAATCATAGTCAGCCACATCAGCTAAAGTGACTGTGGCTGTATCCACATCTCCATGAATGACCATGTGAATAATGGCCTCGCTTAAGCCAAAGAACAGAGGGCCTCCATGTAAAAAGGAGTGACCAATCATTCGTCCTGCCACAACAAACAGGTCAAACTCCAGAACAGCCTCCGATGTCGCAGGCAGGAAGTGGTCTTGTTCTCCCTCAAATAGGAGGGTGATATTGGTCAGATCTAGGGAATACGAATGAGATACTGTAGAAAAGCAGCTTAACATTTTGTAAGCCATTTCTGATTAACAGTTCAGCTGTATTACTGTGCCATAGGTTAATACATTGATTTTACAAAATTGAATTGTGATTCAATAGGTCATGTTTAGTAAACGGGTTAATATAAGGGTGAGGTTAATACATGGTTTTGTTTTCTTAGTTTACAAGAGATTGTCCTTAGGTTTATACATGGTGCGGTTTATATTCCTAAAATGACTGTATTGTATTTCAATTGAAAAGTTTCAATTGTGGCTTGGGCAGCCAGCCACTGAAGAGACAGTGATGTGTGCCAGAGAAGAAAACTAGAGCAATAATCACAAAATACTAAGAACAATCAGATGCAATATTAAGAAAATTCAGACTCACCACTATTTACATTAAAGCCAGTCTGCAGTTTTGACATTGCAAAACTGAAAAAATGCCGTTGGACTCCAATGCCAACCGCTGGATCACCTACAAATGAAGGCACATTCAGTATAAGAAGTTACTATTCATGCATAATAGTCGTGAATGACCAATGGCAAAGTTAAGTCCACTTCACAAAGTAATGGACAGTTGCAAAGAATTCCAAGAATCTCTTAAATATATACTATTCTTTGAGTTTTCCTTTATACAGACTTGTCAACAAAACAGCAACAGTATTTTACTGATATGTCATGCCAGTTTGGGTGCAGGTTACCTTCTAAGGTGCAACGGAGTGATCGTGCCCAGTCAACTTCTGGACTTTTGTAAAACAGGATGATCTCTCTGCTCCTTGATAATTCATCCTCTCTGAGGTCAAGTGTGGCTCTAATGGGAGGTTCTGCCTCCTTTTCTCTTAGCAATTGGGTCTTGAAGCAGGTTGCCGCAGCTTTTGGGCACGGGATGTTTTTCCAAGCTAGGAATCAGTAAAGAATAACAGGATCAGAGGTGAAGACTGCTAGGTGCAAAATGCAATGTGGGAAAGGTGTCCGATATAGGGCATTAATGGACGAAGTGGGAGCAAATAACAGGATGACGCAGAACATGGTTCCAACTCATACAGGTAGACAATAAGCAAGAGTTTAAAACATAAAAGAAACACGCGGTCCTGTTTTTAAAGAAGTTTGGAGTACTATGAAACTTTTTTAACACAGGTGTCCATGTTATCTGAAAATAACGAACACCCTTTCAGCCAATCAGAAAACAGTATTCCATTACCATTACTACCAGGTGGTAAATCAATAATAACAAAGACGATGATTACCTTCATCCCCAGCCATGGTCAGTCTAGTAGTGTCTGCACCACTTGTACCACTTGTACTTGGCTGATCATCAGGTGTTCTTAAAGCAAAATAATACATTAATTGTACAGTATGGATTTTGATATCAATAAATTAATATTTCCACTTAAGCACTCTCTCAAACTTGCATTACATGTCATTACCTATCACCACAAGAACTGGCATGCTCTGCCAAGATATCGGCCGGGAACTCTTCCCCACATATTGGACAGGTACACTGAAAGACAAAGTGTTTCGTCTATCTCCATTTAAACTTCATTCATAGCAAACATGAATATTACCAAAATATTATAGCCAGATAACATGTAATGCTATAAATTAATTAAATTACTGTATAAAACTCTGCTTCAGAATAGGTTGTAACAAATGATCACTTTTCTCATTCTATAACATACCACAACATCATCCTCTGGGCTATTAATAACTTCATGTATATCCTCCTCTTCTTCAGAGAGTGGTGTCTGGCAAAAGAAATTACTTATAAGTGTTTCTGGGGGTTTTAACAATTTAAAATAAAGACTTTTTAAGACTTTAAAACATTTAGAATAAATTCAGTACATTAATAACAACTAGGACCAATTTCAGACCTAAACCAAATATCTTTTAACCCTACTGCACAATATATCACTATGTCACACTTTTTTAGACCTTCTTATTCACTTTTTTCTGGTTTCCAAAAGTACAAAGTACAACAATGCAAATGTTTACAATGACTTATTTTCTTTTAGCTATAAGAGCAACTTTTATTAAAGCAAGTTAATTGTTTGGAGGAATCACTTGTGAAAGGACCACTTACATCATTACACGTCTCAATGTGCACTACCAGTAATTGGAGGGCCATTGATTTGCCACATGCCTTGCATGTGGACTTAGGCATTTTACTGAATTCCTCAGCATCAGGTGGAAGAGGAGCTGTGTCCAGCTTCTCCTGGAGGGGCATGATGTATATTGTGTTCTTCCCGTTGGCACTTATCGGTTTCAGCATTTTGGCAGTGTAGCCTTCGGAACCTTGCGCTACCACTGCTAGGCTCCGCCGACCACGGCCACCTGTTTTTTACATGATTAAGCAACCAGATTGAACCAGAAGTAATATGATTGAATGGTAATATGTCTATCAAACTGAACTGCTATTAGTCCATCCCTCCTCCACATTTGTTCCTGTACTGTAGGCTTCAAGGGAGGTCAGAAGAAAGGGGACTGGACGTATTTTCAAATGTCTAGCTTACTCAAATCGTTTTGCCAGGATCTCACCCCACATTTAAGTGAAGGTAATAAGAAGTGCTATGTGTTTACAAACCACTTATGACTGAGTGAATCTTCAATCACACTAATATGCAGTGAACAGGATTTTGTTAAAATAAATTTGAATTAGTTTGTTTAGTTTTATTCAAATACCATACCTGACGCTTTGTAAAATAGCCAACCTCCAGTTAGGACTCTCATCTTTGGGTAGGCCTCAAGAAGAACTCTTGTAATCTAAATAAAGATTGAGAATAAATGGGGGTCATTTATGCCATCATTAAAGCAAAATGTTGCTGCTGAAAAAATAATACAACCTAAAATTGCCTCGACAAAGTCAACATCACAGACAGTGTGTGGACACAGGCTATCGACTAGTGAAAAGTCACAATGATGATGAACCATAGTATTGCTACCATAAAGGTTTAACCTGAAATACAGATGAAGTGTTACCTCATCATGATCGGCATCATCGTTAATGGTAAGCGAGCGCCTTCCAAGGCCCGCTTGCAATAGACAAATCTCATTTGAGGGAGATATTTGGGTGTTCTCAGACAAAAGAAAAAAATTAAAATCTATTTGTCTGCTTGCTGGGCATACCACTCGGGAGCCTGGAAAGTGCCTCTTTCCTCCTCTGCCTCCCCTCCTCTGAAAAAATGCTGGAAATGACCTATAAGACAAATAAAGGAGTATAGGACAATAATTATTAAAAGGTTAAGGTGATTACACATTTCAAGCGGCCCACCATGAAGCGAAAAAACTAAATGTATCGTTTTTTTAAATTAATTTAATTAGGCCCAATTTTACATTAATCTATTTTAGCATCACATCATAGTATAAGCATCATCACAGTAATTTTGAAAAAGATTGTCATGGATACAAGCCCATGTTGCATGAAAAAGATATTCTGTTCCAAAAAGATGCCAATCGAGGTTTGTGTGAAATATTTGTCAACAGTGTCATATAGAAGGTTCTAGACACCATAGGGTTTTCTGATCTTAACCACAGTCAATCTAAATCACAGTCTTCAAAATTGTAACTGTTTGCAATTTTGCATTGGCCCTCAGCAAATTCAAACAGAAAAGTTAGACCTACCCTAATACCTAGGCCATATTGATGTTCCATTGACAGAAAAAGAGCCAGTGTGAAATATTCACACATCACTATCCACAACAATTAATGTAGGTGTGCCTTGTACCTCTGCATGTCCTGATGCACACTCGTGCCAGCAGGCTGTTGAGGTATCTGGTGGTGGGTGGATGGCTGGTTGCTGGAGCATAACATTTGTGTTTAAGGTTGATTATTGCAAATTACATGTATACAATGTGAGTCATTTTGTATCTGACATTACATTTGTCAATGAAGACATTAAGTCTGTCAATTTGCAGACGTAGCTTTCTTTTCAGTCTTCTTAGTCTTTTATAAGGCTCATAGCATGAATGATACATGGCCTACAGACTGATGCACATTCTTAAGCATAAACAAATAGATGTACCTTTGCCTTCCCCTCTGTCCACTTGAGCCTGCAAGGGGTGGGGCTACAGTCGGCTGCAGAGGACTGGAACATAAAGCATTTATAAAAAATGTTGTGTGCAGTCCCAAAAGAGAAGGAGCAATCCTCTCCAAGTCAAAATTGCAATTAAAATCCAAGAAACATCATCAAACCCATTACATTTAAACTCAAGTACAACAACATTTAAGAGTAGCCTAATAATTAGCCAAAGTCCCAAGCCTATGTTGTTGAAGGCCTACCTTTGAGCTCCACCAGCCCTCTGCTCTGAAGCCTCTGCATTTCTAAGAAGGTTTAAAAAAGTGGTCACGGCTCTCTCCATGACTGAGTTCTGGTCCTAAGAGAGAGATTCATAATTATGCTTTAGAGTGTGTTCAGAGATTCAAAATCTGAAATATTATTTACAATATAAAAAATACAAAATATAAATTCAGCATTCCTTAGCTATATCGTTTTTTGCTGAGAACTACTGTAAATGGCCCCCAGTAGTCACATCTATAATAGGATTAGGTTTTGTTTTTCTAGAGAAAATAGCGTTCAGTCAACTATGTCAGTCCTTCATTTATGGAGATATTTTGCACGTGCATGCAACATCCTCGGCCTTGAAATTGTTTACCAAGTTCACCACAGTGCCTTACAATTTATAACTGGTGATAGTTTTAAAACTCACCATTGTAGGCTACAATGAATAAAGAATGGATGATTATGACTTATCAGTTGTTGTCGTGTAAGCGCGATAATGCTATGAGGCATGAGATGAAACTTGTTGAATACCGCACATATACGAGCACACTTGAACAGATGAATTCTCCTCATAGGGCTACTCTTGAAATTAATAAAGCGTTTTCAAGGACTTCAGAAAATGGTTCCAAATAGGCTACCCCAAAGAAACGAAAATGACATGTCATTGCAAGGTGGTTTTGAAATCAGGCTGGTCATTATCCAGTTGAGGATGCACCAGTTGCATGTGTCCTTCCCGCTCTCCACAATTGACACCTCTGTTAAGAGCTAAACCGTATTTCTGTTTTCCTTTTGCTCGAAAATGGCATATAGGCACTTAACGTTATACCCCTACCACCACCTCTGCATGTGTCTGGAGAACAAGACAATAGCAGTTTGTCTGCTAAATGTTCTCATCGTGATAATGGGTCATATGAATACTGTTCATGGTTATCTTAATTAAATGTGAATCGTTCACAAACATGCTAACGTTAGCTTTCATTAGCTACCAAAGCAGTTCATACTATCTTCCATACAACGACAAGGATCTGAGAAACAGGTGGAACGAAGTGTGGAGTGAAAACAATGTTTTACAATGACTTTATTAACAACTCGAAATATAGGCCTTCTTACCTGTGCTATCTCTCGGTGTCTTGGTGTCTGTTTCCAGTGAACTGCTGCCTGCATAACCGTTTCACTCAACTCTCCCAGCAGTTGCAGCAAGCTAGCGCTGATTGGCTAGTCAGTACAGGATACAATGTGTTGATTGGCGCGTTAGAAAATCTGCCATAAGCGCTGATTGGCTCTTTAGAAAGCTGGTTAAAACACTGCCAAAAAGATTTTGTAATTCGTAACTGAAATCCGTAACTCGTATTTGAAATCCGTATCCATAATACGTAACTGGAATCCGTAACTGAAATCCGTATCTGCAGATAGATTTTGAAAGTGAAGATAGTTTTTGAAAGTGTAGATAGTTTTTGAAAGTGTAGATACATTTTGTATTTGAAATCCGTATCTGTAAATGGATTTTGAAAGTGAAGATAGTTTTTGAAAGTGTAGAAATGTATCTATACATTTCGTATTTGAAATCCGTATCTGTAGATAGGTTTTGAAAGTGTAGATGGTTTCACAGATACAAAATCTATATTACAGATTACAAAATATTTATGGCATTGATCTGATTCCATACCTTCTTCTACAGCCAAATATTTCTAATTTTGTCTCATCAGTCCAGAGCACCTTCTGCCATGTTTCTGCACCCCAGTTTCTATGTTTTCGTGCTTAGTTCAGTCACTTGGCCTTGTTTCCTTGTCGGGGTAGAGCTTTTTGGCTGCAACTCTTCCATGAAGACCACTTCTGGCCAGACTTCCCTGGACAGTAAATGTCTGTACCTGGGTACCACTGGTTTCTGCCAGTTATGAGCTGATGCCACTGCTTGAAATCTTCCGATTTCTAAGGTAAATAAGCTTGATGTGTTTTTCATCAGCTGCATTAAGTTTCCTTGGCTGACCACTGCGTCTACGATCCTCAACGTCTTCTTCAAAAGAGCTGGAACTGCACATTTTGAAACCCCTGTCTGCTTTGAAATCTTTGTTTGGGAGAGGCCCTGCTGATGCAATATAACTACGTTGAGTCTTTTTGCTGTGCTCAGTCTTACCATGTAAATAGATAAAAAATAAACATGTATTGTTTACATTTTTCAAAGCATTCTTAGTTCATAGCATTTTTTCACACCTGCCTAAAACTTTTGCACAGTACTGTATATATATATTTTTTTAAATGTGTCATGTCATATTAAAACACTATGTAGCCATTTGCCATCAAGAAAAAACTCACCTGCTGTATCATCAGCTGTGGAGGCACTGACACTTGATGACACATCGGGGGCAGGTACAGTTGGCTGTGCTCCAAAATACTTCAACAGTGTTCCTGAAAAAATAACATTGCAAAAGTGCATAGTTGATAGTGAGTTTATGAAAAATGTGTTTATTTTGCCATCATTACTTACACTCATCAACAAACAATTCCACACCTAACCATTCCTATTATAGTGTGGCAAAATGAGGCACAGCCTAATTGCAGTGTGGTGAACACTTAACATCCTAAATATAATATTAATACAATATAAGTATATTTTCATCACAGACGTCTCCCCTCAACATGGTCGTTTCTCATAAAGACCAATAGGCCATCTCTCAACAAAGATCTTAGAGCAGAGCGCACATTGTGCTCCATCTTTGGATGAGATGTCACTTTTACTAACGTGCACAGGCACAGCAATGCTAGCTTGCATCCCTTACACCTAGAAGGTTAAGTTCACCTTTGGCTGTTTCCTCTAATATAAACCGATATCTCACGGACTAAGACTCTGCGCTTAGTCGCTGTCAGACTCACCACTATGTCACATTTATAAAACAGTACTAAACTATGAACGCTTTCACGTGCAAAATCAGAGACAGTGTGGTAAATTTGCCGTCAGTCTCGTTTTCATGTAGCTAGCTACTAGTGCTAATGTCCACCTCAGTCAGCGAGCTAACGTCAGATTAAGCCTGGCAAGAGCTAGCAGTACATGCTTGATTGAACATCCTAAACACTGCCAATATCGTTGACATCTGATATACACCTAGATAAATATATATGAATGAGATACATACACTGTTGATGTATATAGCTCATGTGATGGCAAATATAAGATGACATTAACTCGCTAGCTAGCTAGCTAACTCCTATGATAGCTTGAGCTGCTCCTCCCTCAAATGAGTTCAAAACATATTTTAAATAATCATGCAAACATACCTTTATCTTGCTCTTTTTTCTCATCTTCTGTCCTTTTCTTTTTCCGTTTTTGGGCACCAGAGAGATACGTCCTTTTAGATGACATGCTTTATTATGTCCCTTCCAACTTCACCTTGAGTATTATGCAGTGTCTGTCTATGACCGCGAATTATCTGTCAGCAGATTGAGCGCGCAGTTGATATGCATGACTCGAACGCTGGCAGGTATGTTGATCGTAAAATCCGAATTTTCGTGTATAGATGTATTCTTTATTTCATTCAATCAATCAGGTCACTTGTTTAAGTTATTTAATATTATTATTATTTTTAATTCGAAAAAAAAAAAAAAAAATCCGATAGGGGGCCCCCTGGCGGTCAGGAGGCCCCAAGCGCCCGCTTGTATCGCTTATGCCTGAGAGTAGCTGATAGCTTAGTTCACTACAGAAATCAAGTAGCTTGCCCAACACTACACAGTTGAACTCGGACACTTGAATTTGAAGTTGACACTTACATATTTATTTGCACAACGTATTAACAAGCAAACAGTTAAACACCACAGACATAGCACACAATACCAAAATGTTCTACTGACCGGTATAATTTAAAGTCGGCGCACTCGCAAGCTCGTAATCCATTTACGGTTCCCCTGCACCTAGCAGCCTTTAGCGAGGTTTGTGTTGCCCATATGTCCCGTTGGAAAACATGAAACACTCCAATGCAATGTCAATACCTTCGGTCCCGTCGTTTGAAGCAAACATTTTAACTCCGGCATTGGTCTCCCATTATCAATCATTTCTTGTTTGGACTGAAAGTCCAGTTTTGTGAACTGCTTCAGGTTAGCAATGCAATCTTCCATTTTCGCTGTCAAGCTCAAGAAGTGAAGAAGAAATCCAACGTCAGATTATATACCCAACAAGTGCCCTCTCGCTCGCCTCCCTTCTTGAAGCAGTGGTAGTGCGTGCCTCCCTTGCAATATTTTTCAATGCGAACTCAAAAGGTTCTACACTTGCGCACGCATGCGTAAACCCCAGTTTGGAGTGATTTCGCAATCCTAGGGGAGGCACTGCCTACCCTGGCCATAGACTCCAATGCATCTGCCTCCCTTGACGGCACGTCCCATGTTCATTGGCTGATCACTGTCACTGGGAACCGGAAATGCTCAAATTCAGCGATTTTGATAATAAAAAATGATCGGAATCATGCAGAAATGACACTCGTAACACAGATAACTAGAGACATATGAATATTTATTTTATAATACATAAATATATATGATTATTATATATATATTGTTTTTTTTACTTTTCAAAATGACAGGTGAGGCTTTGCCTCCCCTGCCTCCTATGACTACACGTCCCTGGATTTACCCCATGTTTGGATTACACTTGAAAGCACATCAACAGCACTTGGACACTGGCTGCACAGCACAGGGACTCTGCTTTCCTGCCCTGATAACAAATCCTAATCCTAAATAAAATGTGTGTGAATATGGCCACGTATGGTCGAAAATGGTCCCTTGGTCTGGACAGAAGAGACTGCAAGGGATTCACTGCGGTCGGTGCTGCCAGCCTGCCACAGCATTCAAATCGGTCACCAGCATTGATTCTCCCCAACACTCTGAAGGCACAGGGCAGGCAGCGGCAGTCGGCAGACTGCTAACTAGTAGCTTCTAGCTACATCTCCTGTAGTTCACTGCTAGATGTGTTTAGCTTCTAGCTACACCTCCCGTAGTTCACTGCTAGATGTGTTTAGCTTGTAGCTACATCTCCTGTCATTCACTGCGATGCGTGTTAGCTAGTAGCTACATCAGAGAAGTTGATGTAGCTACTAGCTAACACACCCAGCATTGAATGACAGGCGATGTAGCTACAAGCTAAATCAAATCATGACAGTTTTTAAAAACCCGGAAGCCACTGGGGTGCAAATGTTGCGTGCCGCGTCATGGGTTCACGCATCACGTCTATGGTGATTGGTGAAGCGAAGCTTAAACAGAGCCGTAGTTCTTGTAGCTCTGGCTCATGTCAATCAATACTTCTGTCTCTCGCCACCCGCCACTAAAAGCGGATTGTATGGTGTCGCGGGGCAACTGATTTGTCACTCACAAGACAAGTGAAATTGTCGCTAGATTCAGCCAGATTGAGCCTGAAAGTCGCTAAATCGCTAGATTTTTTTTTGTCGCCAGGTGTCCAAAAGTCGCTAAATCTAGCGACAAAGTCGCTAAATTGGCAACACTGCCCTAATGTCCATTGAATCTGACATTCTTCGTGCCGTGGACTTTAATGAAACTATTCAAGAGTTTGCAGTTAGAAAGACCCGGAGAAAAACGTTCTGATCCGTTTTTGATAGGCCTATAGCCTATAGCTAGCCTAGACAATCCTAAATCAAATGTGTCCCTTCCTTTGATGGCATTTGCCAATTTAATAAAATACCATATGATATGTGCATATTGCAACGAAATTAATAAGTAAATTAAATGAAATATTGCTCTTTTATTCACACGTTTTTAAGTGCAGCAACAAAATATTGTTCGCCTAACCTATTATATTGTTGATTGTCATTCTGTCTATTTCTGATATGTGCATATTGCAACGAAATAATAAGTAAATTAAATGAAATCTTTCTCTTTTATTCACACGTTTTTAAGTGCAGCAACGAAATATTGTTCGCCTTCCTATTATATTGTTAAAGTTTGTATTGTTGATTGTCATTCTGTCTATTTCTATGATACCGTGTTATTCAATAAATGGCAGAGGGCCAAAGATCACAGTTCTTGAGTGAACTCGTTTTTAAGATTGTTATTTCATTTTAAACAAGATATATGGAAGCATTTGGTAACCTTCCTTGCTCTGTCTGCCTCCAGGGGCGAAGTAGCCTTCCTGTTCATAACTTCGGGGTTAATTCCCTTTCCTTTCGTCTGCTGCTATTTAGCAAATAAATCCCCACTGTATTTATATCTTAGGATCTATTCTAACACACTTGTTAACACGGTTACAGCACATACGTTTTCGGTCGCTACATCAAAAACCATTCATAAGCATTCCCGCTCTCTTTCTCTACTACACCTACCCTACTTGCTACTCTTAAAGGAGCCGCGCCATTTTACAACACTGTATACGGTTCAATTACGCAGGCAATGATCTTGTATGGGCTATTTGGCTATATCGCTGTTGAGAAATTGATTGCACGATTAGCGGGAGGGGGGCCTCAAAAAATGATATAGCCCAGGGGCCTCAAGTGCTATTAAGACGCAAGTAACGTCTATCTTTACTCATAATTAATGAATTTGAAAATAACGGCTGTTTGGAAGTAAGTTTACTTTTATTTATTTTTTCACTGTCCCGGGATTGTCCCAGACAAAATACATTTGTATCCCAGAAGGATTTTTTATCGTCCCCGGGACATCGGGACACCGTTAATTTCGAGCCCTGACTGTTGGTTGCTGCCAAGAGTGGATAAAAAGGTATTGCTGTATGAGTAAATCGGCTAACTTAATGTACCTACTGAATGGGTCGCCTTAATCATTATCACAAAATTGCCCCCCCTGAGAATTTTTTAAGGAACCGCCACTGGTTGTACTGCTGGTGAATTACACATTATACTCCCAGAGCATCCCAGCGCCAGCCTTAAAAATGTGAGTTCATTATTCTGACTCTGTGGTCTTACTATTATGCTTCTTCTGTCAGACCTATTAGCTTCCTGGATTCAAACCTAGCCAATCAGCTGTAGGGGCTTTTGGAATGAAACTGGCATGACAAAGGATTATGGGCAGGTCTATGAGCACCATTTACATGTCTTATGGTCCTCAGGCGGGCATGGCCTTAGCTCAACCTGCTGAGAGTTCACAAAGGAGTGTAGTAGGGGGTGGGGTAGATGTGTGACCTTGAACGGTGATCAGTGGTTCCCAAACTTTTCCGGCTCACGGCACCCCTATTTTTTACTTTTTACTCTTAACGTCCTTTGCAGGGACGTGCACAGGAGTCTGCTAAGGTTGCTTGGGCAACTGCCCGTTTGCCCTCCTCGAGTTAAAGTGCCCCTCCGAGGGAAAAAATATATATATATATTTTTTCCTCGGAAGGGCACTTTTACTCGAGGAGGGCAAGCGTGCAGTTGCCTAAGAATTTCATGTAGACCTAGTTTTTAAAAAAATCGCCACCCGAAACATGTCATAAAGTAGCCTTCTTCACTTCCTATCGATAAGCCTATGGGCAACGAGAGTGAAAGCCAGTAGGGGGAGGGGGGCATGCGACCTCCAATGTTTACTCTGGTACTGCACACTACCGGCACCTGAGCCTGCATTTTCGCCCTTAAGAAAGGGTCAGGGTTGTCCTTTTTTCAGGCCAGAGCAACTGCCCCTCAAAATTCCTTTGCACGTCCCTGGTCCTTTGTGTCATATTTGTACTTTATGCCATTTGATTTAACCTTGTGATATGTGGAATAGGATATAACTGCTTTTATTATAGGCATTACATTTTGAAGGTGAGGTTTATCTCATTTTGTTATATTCAAATGAAACACTCTCTTTAATTCAACTCATTTAATAGAACTTTTCAATAATAAGTGAACAGAATATGAACATACAACGTCTGTCGCTCTCACAACTATATCACAGCTTGACAGTAACAAAACATCAGGAACAAACCCTCAATATAAAGTTCACAAAACTTAATGGGACACATGTGCCTGTCTCTGACTGCAGAGTTTGTCAATGCGGGGAGGGATTGTGGACAGTGCAACACGGAGGTCCTGTTCAACTGACAGCCTTTGCCTCAGTTTATTCTTTATGTATGTTAGAGAGGAGAAAGCCAGTTCACAGAGGTAGGAGGTGGGGAATTGGATCCGCACATTTATAGCACTCTCTGAAAGTGAGGGATATTCCTGACCCACATGCAGCCAGAATGATTCCAAAGACAGTTCACTGTGTTGCAACTTGAGTGTGCGGTCCATTTGCAGTTCAGCAAGCTCATCCTGTCCTCTTGATGACAGGCATCTCTCTGCTGATTCAGTGGCAAGAATTGAATTGGATATCGAACCCAATCAAATTCCTCGTTTTTGTTGGGGAAATAGGTCTCAAATATTTTCTCCAGAGCAGATAAATGTGCAGATGTTGAATACAAAAAAACTGCTGACTTGTCAGTAGTATTGGAAGCTGCCAGTGGAAACATGTCGCTGTTTTTTTTTAGCCACTCTTTGTCGCCACTGAGCTAATTTTGACCTAAATCCGTTGATTTTGTCTGTTGCAGACAGAACAGTTTCGTTCCTACCCTGAATTTTCGCATTTAGCTCATTCATATGGGCAAACATGTCAGCTAAGTAAGCGAGTTGAAGGCACCAAAAGTCATCATTTATCTTCTCTTTGAAAGGAAGGTCATGGTCCCTCGCAAATGTCCTCAGCTCTTCTCTTAGTTCATAGACACGGGCCAGTGTTCTCCCCTCGATAACCACCTGACTTCTGTGTGCAGTAAGAGACCATGGTGTTCTGAACCCATTTCACTGCAGAGGGTAGTGAATAACCGTGTTTGAAGGGGACGTGACTTAACGTAATTAACAATTTTTACAACCTCATTCAAAACATCCGTCAGGTCTGAAGGAATCGTTTTTGCAATTAGAGCCTCCCGATGCAACATTCAATGCCTCGCTACCATGGTAGGATTCATCTGCCTTGCTTTCGTTACGAAGCCTTTGACCCGACCGGTCATCGAGGCCGCCCTGTCAGTGCAAACACCTACGCACATATCCCAGCTGAGATCATGCTTCCTCAAGTACTCGTCTGTCACCCTGAATATTTCATCTCCATCCGGTAGCATGGTTGTCCAGTGCTTTGCAAAATAAAAAGTTCTCCATAAATGTGTCCTTATCCACGTATCTCACGTTAGCTATCAGCTGGCAAAGGTCACTAGCGTCAGTGGACTCGTCTACTTGAAGCGCAAATTTCCCGTTTAGCCGCAGTTTCTCATTTAGTATAGATTCCATGTCCTCCGACAGATCATCAATGCGACGTTTGATCGTGTTGTCAGAGAGGGGGATTTTTTCTATTTCTTTTGCAGCATCTGGCCCTAGCATTACCTCAACCATTTTTTTGCAGGCTGGTAATAGGATCGACTCTGCTAACGTGTGTGGCTTTTTAGATTTAGCAAGTAACTCGGCAACTAAAAAACTAGCCTTTTGTGCCTTCTCAGACACACGCATTGTAGAGAGCATACGTTCGCTCTGTGTGGTATTCTGTTTTTTCAGTCTTTATAAAATATTCAATGTCTTTGTTTTGGTGTGCCGGGTGCTTGGTCTCCCGGTGCCTTGCCAACTTGCTAGGCACCATGGCTGCATTAATTAGCAAACGTCTCCCTGCAGACTAGTCATACTGGTGTGGGGCACGTTACCTCGCCACACCAAGTGAACCAATATTGGAGGTACGAGTCAATATAATGCCTCACTTTTCTCTTAGCTGAGTTTGATTTGCTGAATTCCGATGTTTGCTCCTGTGGAGGTGGCTGCACTCTCTTTAAAAACGTATCCTTTGCGCCTACCTGCACTCCTCCATCTGCTGTCAATACGGAATAATAACGAACGAAGTTAACGAAAGCACTGTTGTTGACGTCACGCCTTGAACTGTAAACTGTAGCTTATTGTTGTTTGTGCTACAAATACAATTTTAATTGATATATGTACAATAAAATACATTTTGAAATTTATATATATTTTTTTAGTGTCATTGAATTATCAAGCCTTGGGCTATTCCAAGGCACTCCTAAGCATGCGTCACAACACCCGCTTTACATACTTGGAATACCCCCTGATGTACAGGTACAGCATACAAGAACAAAAAACAGCAGTCCTGAGGTGAGGCTGCAACATACAAACTCAAAAACCTGCAGCACTGAAGTGCAGCTGGTTACATATTTCTGTGTTTTTTGTTTTTTTTTGCTCCATTTGCACGTTTTATTGTTGCTCTTCAGAGCTGCAGGTTTTAGTTTTTGTATGTTGCACCTGTACCAGAAGTTTTTTTTTTTTTTTTTTTTTTAACTTTTTGTGTTTCCTTTATGTGTGTTTGCATTATGCATATTTTTCTTTTGCTTTGTTTTCTTTTTGTTTGCAAGTTTTGGGTTTGTATGTTGCATCCGCACCTCAGGACCACAAGTTCTGTGTGCATTTTAGAGCTTATAAATCTCCCACTTTCCTAGTGGGATGTTTCGAGCTTGACGTGCGTATTCTCCCACTTGGCCACTTCCCAGTTGCTCATAAATGCACTAATGGATTTGGACTAGCAAAGCCATTCCCAGGAAACTCCTTTGCTGCCACAGCAAACGGTTTAAATGGCTTCTAAATGATTTGGGAACAAGATTGGGTGAGAGGGAGGAAAACAGAATGGGCAGTATGATCACATAGTTCCTCTCTTTGTCCTTCGTTAAGAGAAAAGTTGTGTCGTTTAAGGCTTATTAACACAATACTCAGGTGACAAAAAGGTGTCAGGTCATAAGTAGGAAGAACTCTGAATTTGTGTGTAATTCCAATGCCTTAGGAAGATATGAACGTGAGAAAGTATTGAATTAATTGTACTGTAGTGCCATCAAGTGACCAATTGTGATAGCACAGCTTATATTGTAATGCACCCACACAATGCTATGAAAGTCCAGGGTTGGAATAAATATGATAAACTGAGCTCCTTTTTAAGAATGCTAACAGTTGATGTCTGACAGCATCTAACATGTAAGATATAACTGATATATGAGCCTCATCATGAGTGGCAATGCTGTCAACTTTACTGACCATCACGATCTTACTTCCTACATTGAAAGTACACAGGAGTTTGCTCAGCCTTTGCTTGTTGTGCTTGTTCAAAACTTTGTCTCGACTAGGTACGGGGTGTAGTCAATGAGAGCTTGTACTCTGTGGAGCTGTCCCCTGCTATTCTTTGTCTCTCGTGGTCCTTAGCAGACACCTGCAAATATTTGTCAAAGATAGCAAATGTTTGGGTGTTGTAACAACTAAGCCGATGTCCCATGCTGGCTGCAAGATCTGCCACTGTCCCAGACGATGGCCAAACCACCTGATAAATGAGCTGAGATGCATCCACAATGACAACATCTGGTGGCTGGGGATTGCAAACTAGAATTCTAAGGTGCTGGACAAGCACTGTCTTATTGCCCTTTCAGAGACATGTGAGTTTTCCATCGTCACTGTTGCCCTTGTGCTTGCTGGGGAGCTTTCCAATAAAATACCCCCCCCCCCCCCCCCTTTTTTTTTTTTTTTACTTAACTGAACTCTGTTGTTGTCTCATCATTTACATATACTTATACAAAAAAACATAATGCTGTAAATGTTTGATTGGTATTGTTTTTTTTATAATTTTTTATTTTTCGACCAACCGCTCCATGATGGCCAGAAGCCTGTCCTGCCTGACTTCGGCCCTGTCCTGCCGCTCCATCTCCCTCCGCTGCCTTTCAATTTGCAGGGCCTCCGCCCTCTCCATCATTTCACCCACAAATGCCACGGAATACCTCCTCCTCCTCATTCCTCCCTGGCTCTCCTTTCTCGGTGGTGGTGGTGGTGGGGAGGACACACTTCTTATTGGGGAGGACACAGCACCCATAGAGTTGGGCTCTGCCATGGATGAACTGCAGGCCAAAATGAGCACGCAGCACGGGTGGTGAAATAGAGTGCCTCTGGCCAAGCAGCTCATCCATGGCCACGAGGCAGCCGTATCCTCCCTATTATCTGTCCCAGTGCCTGTGGGTGGGCACTTCAGCTCCTACAGATGAGAGTCAATACTTTTTTTTGTTTACACACCACAACAGTGCCTGCAATATTCCAATGGTAGGTCATGTGTGACTATCTGGTCATACTTATATTTGGTTTTCAAGTTGTCCCACTTCTTACGGCCTGAAGTGGGTTGACCATGCCCACAAGGCCAAAGGAAGCGAGCACCTGTCTAATCAGGCAGCCAATTGTATCAAATATGTAAATGCCACTACTTCTTCAACTGGTTTCTGGGGTTGAAGGGTGCCTTTGGAGTACTTACTTCCACCCCTCCATGGCACTGTTTTTTTTGGCCAGTGAACAGGTGCTCTGCCTCTCCTCTGGCCTTAATGAACTGAGGCACATCAGTTGAGGACCCTACATAGGTAGGGTGACCAGACGTCCCGGTTTTACCGGGACCATCCCGATTGAGTTGCGTGTCCCGAGTCCCAGACGCTAAAATGTCCCGGTTTACACCAACCGCTGTGAAATAGTTGATTACATAGCCAATGTGATCTTATTATAGCCTGATCATTAACTAAACCCATGCAGAAATACTAATAAAGCGTCCAACGTATGATTTGAACAATGTGTTTTTGTGTGTCAGTCAATCGTAGCGGTCTGCGTCTGCATAACCTGTGCAACCAGCGTTATGTATTTGTTTTGCATAGTAACGTCTCTTCAACGACAGCCAGGATTATAGCCATGGAGTTTAGCTCAAAGTAAATTATGCAGGGAGTGAAATTGTAAGTACAGGTAGTTACAGAATATGGCTGTAGTTGTTAACGATTGTTACCTGCTCAAATTTAGGTTTACTTAAGGTAAATAAAAAGGAATATTGCAGTGGGCTATGTTAACACTAAGCTAGCTAGCTAGCTATTTTGTCTCCAGTAAACAAGTGTGAACGAGCGGATTCGAAATAAAATAAATAACTTTCAACATCTCTCTTTTGTTTGCATTAACATATCTCTCTAGTATTTCGAAACAATAATATCAGTTGTTTATAATCAGTTAATGCTAGTGAATCCTAATTTGACATGATTGTAGTGAATGTATTGGGTGCCTTCCATTTCAGCCCATTATACAGTATTTATCATTTGATAATTAAGATGTATTTCAAATGGACCCCCCCCCCCAAAAAAAAAAAATTTGCACGCAAACATGACTCTCCCCTTGGAGAAACTGTTGGCCAAATCTATGTTCCTGGCTCATGTTCAGGATAAAAAGCGTGTGCGTGTGCGTGTACGAGCATTATGGTCACGCGCAAAGTGTCCCGGTTTTAGGTCCGGGAAATCTGGTCAACCTATACATAGGTATAAAATATTATGCAAAACATTGTAACCACCACAAGACAACTAGCTAAGATGTTGGTGTAACAGCAGAAATAGCAGATTATTTTTACAGTAAATTTTGTATGGGGTTACAATGCACATGATCTAGAAGACCATAAACAACCTGCAGGGTTTAAAGCAAAAAAAAAATCCTGTGCCTGAACTTTTTTTGTGTGTGGGTGAGTGGGAGGGCGGCATGTCGTCCTGTGGCGTGGACACATTTGCAGGGTCAAAAACATTTAGAAATTAATGATTGCAGATTATGGTGGGTAAAACTGCAATACCAAGAAAGGTTAGCAATAGTATTCCACCTCAGTACAATATGGTACTAACACATGTTGCATTGATGATTCATTTTGATATCAAGTTTTGCTGCTAAGCTTTGTCCTTCAAAAGTTACAAGATAACCTACAATCACAAGGTGACATGTTATAAGGGTATGTGAAATTCAGTCAGTAGAAGAAGAAGATTTTATTTGAAACCATTTAATTGAGGATATATGAAAAAGGAATCGTTAAAGTGCAGTGAACTGTGATAATACTTTACTTTACTTGAGTATATCGCAACATTTCCAACTACTCAAAATATATAATCTTAAATTAAATACTAGGACATTACTAGAAAAAAAATACATCAACAAAATAATTAACAAAACGTTAAAATGTAACTGGTAACTTAACTGTTGGGAATCTTTTTAGTGGGTTTTGATTCATCAGAACTCTTCCTTTTTGCAGAGGCAGTTGAGGCTGGTGCAGAGGAGGTAGGGGGGGCTTTGGCTGGGCCACAAAAGAGAGGATATAACCTGGCTTGTCCAGAAGAGGAGGTGGCTGATCCAGAGGTGGAAGTTGGTGGCCTAGAGGAGTGAGGTTGTCTTGATGGTCCTGAGGAGGTGCTGGCTAGTACAGTGGAGGGAGGTTGTCTTGATGGTCCTGAGGAGGTGCTGGCTAGTACAGTGGAGGGAGGTTGTCTTGATGGTCCTGAGGAGGTGCTGGCTAGTACAGTGGAGGGAGGTTGTCTTGATGGTCCTGGCTAGTACAGTGGATGGAGGTTGTCTTGATGGTCCTGAGGAGGTGCTGGCTAGTACAGTGGAGGGAGGGTGTCTTGTAGTGGGGGATGAGGCAGATGGTCCAGTGGATGGATGATGCCTGGCTGGCCCGGAGGAGACAGAGGATGATCCAGCAGAGCCGGCTTTAGCTGGCCTTTTTGTGTTCCTGGCCTGGTTCACAAGTCGGTTTGCTACTGCTGTGGATCGCATCCTTATGGCCTCGACCATCCTTTTGGCCTCGACCATCCTTTTCTTTCTCAGTGCCTGTTCACCTGCCTTCTTCTTCTTTAGGTGGAGTTGGTAATTTCGATAAGACAAAAGGCATGAATGCCTTAAAGGCTGGTTAATCAAAATTGTTGAGGCCGTCCAGTTCCTGGCCTCCATGGTTGACTTGATAATGGCAAGGCTCTCATATGTATCCACATTCATCCTGCACCTGTCGGCCTCTAGGATGTCATCCATCAAATGAAATTATCCCTCCACCAGGGGGCCGGTGAAAATTGATAGAAGGGCTTTCACAAGCTTAATCAGGGTTGGGTACCTCACACCTCTTTCTGTATTTTTGAACAATGCCAGCCACCAGTCCACATCCACTCTGCTGTCCTCTTCAACATACATATTCGGCAGAGGTAGCAGCTCATCATCAATTTGGTAAGCCCGAACCTCCTCTTCCTGTTGGCCGAGCGCTTCAGGCCGAACAACATTTGGCAAGGCCTTTCCTAAGGTCATGAAAGCTCCACATACAGATGCACATTGAATTAGAGATGGAGTCAGAGCAGAGAGTGAGGTGATTATGGTGTTGTCGAGGGTAAGATTTTTGAGGAGGAACTCTGCTGACTTCATGTAGCCTTCTCTAAGAGAGTTGTACAAATTCCCAACCCATATTTTCCTCTCCACACGGGCCTTATTCATGGTGGAGTAGCCAAACCTTTCAACACACAGCCTTTTGTTTGAAAGCTGTAAATCTGTACTCAGTACATTGATCTTGAGGATCTCCTTAAAGGTGCATTAAGGATTAATAGCTATTCGCTAAAGGTATGCTAGCAGCTACAACTAACGAAATCTCTTGAAATGTGCTGACTTTGACATTATGACAAACTAATTACTCAACGACTGTCCTTTCACAGTCAAACATCAAGCAAGTGCAACACAAGACAAAGCAAGACGACAAATAAGCTACTTACTAGATCGGCAGAAAGTAAACAAGTCAGGCCGGCGGGCTGCGGCAGGCAAAACTACAGAACACAGTTATATGCCTATGGACCCTGGTATGCCAATGGCACGGAGGCGATTCTCCATATTAAAAGTCATTGTAGCGCCCCAATTTTTTTTAAGCTGTTATTTTAAGGTTAAACTGCTTATCCTAACCCTAATCCTGAAGTATAATTGTTGCATAATGGGGCTTTAATATGAGTCAGAAGTAATGTTAGATAATTAACTAATTTAATTAGTTTGAGTGTTAATCACACACACAAGACGATTTCAAATGAGGGAAAAGGGGTGGGTCATTAGACTCAGTTTAGAAGCTTTCTGATTGGATGGAGTCAGGTTAGAGGTGTGCATTGGATTGGGTTAAAGGGTCAGCCAGTGTTACGACCCTGGCGGGTCTAGGCCCCGCCCTGTGATATTGCCTGCCTGTTCTGTCTCTACAGCAGCTAATTAGAAACAGGTGTACAGCAGGTGATTGTGAACAGGTGGACCCCATGATTGGCTGGGCTACAAAAGCCCTGATCAGTCTGCAGTCAAGGAGAGCGTTGGATGGAGAGAGTTGGATGAGAGCTTTAGAGTGGTCGTTGGATTGGGTTATCGTTGGATTTGGGATAGAGATAGAGATAGAGATTTGGATTGTCGTTGGTCGTTGGTTTTTGGATCGTATTGTTTTGCTTTATCTTTGTTGTTTGTTTATATTACCATTTAACTGAATTTACATCACATCTTTTGTTCCTCTTCACCACACTGACCTACACCACACGTTTGCTATAATTATTAGATAACTGTATAACTGTAACCTTTAATAAATAACTTATATATATATATTTTTATATAAATTCTGCGTGGTCTCCTCTTTATGTTTCGGTCATGGAGCTATGATCGTAACAGCCAGTCAGGGCTGTAGTTGGAGTGTCAGATTAGGTTTTAAATATGTGAGCGCGGGTTCATTTTGTCAGAAACTTTTCCGGGAACTTTCTCTTGTAGGTTAACATCTGCAATAAACCGTACTGAGACCCACCATCTGCTGTTCGACTTCTGCTTAAATGGGACCGCGTGTGTGTATATTTTAGACACCACACTATCCTAGCTAGCGATAGCATACGCCAACAAGTTGCCAGGAGCTTATTTTAATCTATGTAGCATTTTGAGAATGGGCAACCTACTCCCCAGTTTCCCAAGGTATGCATTAGGCACAACCTGAGAGCAATAACCTGGCGATCTGATACACAGCCATAGCATTACATCAGGATCAACATTTTACAGGCAACTTATGACTACAGTGACTGTGAAATACTTTCAGCAACAAGCACGCACTACTATGAATCTGTTCTATTTCATTAACCATGACATCATATGTATGTCTTCCTCTCTTCCACCATTTGTGGAAAAAGACGTGGAGAGGTATTTTCCGCACTTTGAAAAGTTGGGGTTAACATTGAAATGGCCTAAGGATGTCTGGCCGCTGCTGATTCAGTCCGTTTTGGTTGGCTGTGCTGATTTGTGAAGACATCATTTTTGCAGTGCTACGAACTGGTCCCAGAGCCCTACCACCAGAAAACAACAAACTAAAATAATAAAGTGACGGAATCTGCCCGTCCGGTGTCTGCTGATTGAGGTTCAACGTTAACAACACAGTCGCAAGCTTAAGGTACTTTCCAATGTCGCTGACTACTAACGAGGGCTATCATTTCCTACGCACATTAAAGGTTCTTTAACAAAGGACGGGCCCCCAAATGTTACGAACCAGCTAGTCTGAAACGCAACAAATGAAGAGAAAACAGGAGGGGGCTTGTGTCTAGGGCAGGGGTCTTCAACGTTTTTCAGGCCAGGGACCCCCAAACTTATGGCGAGATGAGCAGGGACCCCCTGCTATATAAATTGCATAAAATAAAATTGCATTTGTTTATTATATGCTGGGCTAAGTGCCAAATAAACATAGCTACCCTGTTATTATGTATTCGATACTAAGCTATTCAAATAATACAAAGGTTAATATATTCATTATCATTTTTATTTTTTAACATTGAATTTAACCTAACATTTTTGAACAACGAATTTAACTTAACATTTTTTAACATTGAATTTAATTTAACATTTAACAACATGAAAGGTACAGGGTGGCCGTGCTACTGTCATTTATAAACATACATCTTGCAAACAACTCTGAGCTAACAATTAACCCTTCAGGGACAGAGGCCTGTTTGACTTTTTTAGGAAGTCTAACATGCCTTGATGTTTTTATATATTTCCCCTAGCTATAAGTATTAATGCACAAGTGGCTTATATCATTATGTTAAATAGGACATCAGCAATAACAACATTAGAGTCAAAGGAATTTAGTAAAATTAAATTGTATTTAAATCAAATGTTAAATCACCCTTACAAATACCTTTATTCAGAGGTGCTCAGAATTTGTACAAAAAAACATTGTAAAGACCTTTGAACTCTGAAACTTGTAAACATAGGTGTTGGCTATACATATGTGAGTTTAGCATTCAGAAACTGTGTGTGGTTTTACTACTACATATTTATAATAGCAGAGTAACCTGTTTCTCTCCCAAATGTGTGTCCCTACAAATGCATATTGATGAGTTATTTGGAGACCTCAGACAAAGACAATGGCCATTGCATAATGGCCCTGGAATGTCTTTGTGGCTCACTTTCCCAAGAGGTTTTCACGCCACACCATGGCCCAATGGAGATCACTGAATCACCATTACTTATCATATGAATGGCTGTCATTTGCTAATGGGTGGGTCCTTAGGAGCAGAAAACTCACTGACAGACTGAAATGTGCATCAGCTCAGCTATATTCTTCCTACAAAGTCTTTATTTATATTTATTTTTCGAACTATATACATTTTAAAAGAAAAGGGTCCAAGGTTCATGTGGGTTTTCTTTATATGTCTGTAGGACAAAAACTTGCGGCGTTCTGACAACATGAAACATTTTTCCCACCGGTGGGTAACTGTCCTAAAATTGGTTGAATTTTTATTTTATTTTAGAAATATTAAAAAAAATTGTCTTATCAACCAAAGATTTCGCGACCCCCCTGCAGTACCTCCGCGGACCCCCTGGGGGTTGTGGACCCCCTGTTGTAGACCCCTGGTCTAGGGGGTTTTATTAACAAAAAGGCGAAATTGAACAGAGGAGAATTTTAAGGACAAAAAAAGGACAACGAGGAAGGCCCGTATGGCGTGGCGGCACGCAGTAGTGATGTGTCGTTCGTGAACGAATCCTTACAACGACTCGAGAGTAACAAGTCCTCTCAAAAAAAGATTCGTTCTTTTTCTCGTTCATGACCGCGCATCGGGGCTGGGACTGTTGCATTGGCTAAGCCAAGGAAACAGAAATGATTTGTTGAATGCAGGTCACGTAAAAATGATCCAAAGATCCGTATCCAAGAGACCCAGTCGGAAAAAGAACGAATCATTTCTGTTTCCTCTAGCTGACTGTACTGAGCCTATGCAGGTCACGTGGAAAAGGATCCAACGATCCATATCCGGCAGATGAACGAATCATAGATCCAAAGACACGGTTGTCAAAAGAACGAATCATTGAACGAAACAGACACGTTTGGCAAAAGAACGAAACATTGAACGATCCGGCAAAAGAACGAATCATTGAACGAAATACCCATATCCGGCAGATGAACGAATCATAGCTCCAAAGACACGGTTGGCGAAAGAACGAATCATTGAACGAAAGACTGATATCCGGCAAAAGAACGAATCATTGAACGATATCCGGCAGATGAACGAAACGTTGATCCAAAGACGGTCGGGAGGTGAACGATTAGGTCATCTGCCGGATACAAGTATTTGGATCATTTTTCACGTGATCTGCATAGGCTCAGCATGGGAAGCTAGAGAAAACCGAAATGTTTCGTTCATTTTGACTGGGCTCTGGATATTTTTTCAAGTAACCTGCATAGGCTCAGAAGAGGAAACAGAAAGGACTTATTAGCCTAGTTCACTTCCGAGTGTCTATGGTTAGTAAGACGTGAATGATATTCGTTCACAAGAAATAATTACAGGTTTAGTTATTTTAACTTTTTAAAACTTTACTTACAGTTCAGTGCAGCGTAATTGTTTGCCGTGATCATTAAATGCTTATGTGATAATAAATGACCATTTCATCCAAACTTTCATATAATATTATTTGAATGCAGGAATTAGTATCTGCTGGTTTACATGTATGTACAATATGATACGTATTTGTAGTGGACGTATTTACGCCAGTGAATTGGCTATAAAATTTAAAAATGTTGAGTAGCACCCCTACCCCCCCCCCCCCCCCCCCCCCCCGTTAAAATGAACGAGTGACTCGAAAAAAGATTCGTTCATTTTACTGAACGAGATTCAAAGATTCGAGTCGGCAAAATGATCCGAACTTCCCATCACTAGCACGCAGTTGAATGAGAGACTTCTGGACGGCCAGCCCGGCCTTAAAACGTACCCGGCTCCGCCCCCGGCTGACAGGCAACACCTGCACACACATGCCTTGATGTAACATACACATATACAATGATTTTGTCAAATCTACAGAGGAATTAAATACATTTATGACAGAGACTGGTACAAAAAGGTACATGCTATTAAAACAAAATATCTTTTCCTCTAATTGATCCTTCCAGTACATGAGGAAGTGTTCCTCTGTCACCAATAACAAAGGCTGGCCCTTTCCTGAACCCTTTCCTGCTTTTGTCTCACTGTATAATAGACTGTGCTTCTGTCTTCAAGAGCTCTTTCATCTTTTGTATGCTACACACCTCTGCACCGTTCTTGAGCTGCTGTGCTGGGCTTGCTTTGGCTAAGTGAAAGTCTCGTTTAGAGTCAGTTTGGTTTGTTAAGACAGAGTCTTCAGATTGATTAGACAGTAGAAGTGAAGAGATTGCACCAATATACAAAAGAACATTCCTGGTAGGTGTAAGCTTACTAAACATTTCTGATCCTGATTCTGAATATCATCTGACCTGAATGGGGACCAGGAAAGAGACCTTCCTCCACAGGTAATTCCAATATATATACAGCCGCGGAAAAAATTAAAGAGACCACTTCAAAATTATATTATACAAAATGATTACTATTTATTGGTATGAGTTAAAGTAAAGTTAACATTTAAGTTTTATTATATAAATTACTGACAACATTTCTACCAAATTTCAAATAAAAGTATTGTCATTAAGAGCATTTATTTGCAGAAAAATGACAATTGACCGATCGCCAGGGCTCCGCCCCCTAGTTATTGTTGCTACGTCCGACACAATTCACGGAACTGTCAACCTTAAAGCCATGGCAAGTACGGGTACGATCGCTATAACTGTCAGTATGAGTGATGATTTTTGGAGTAATACCTCCGCGGTATCCTCCAGATCAAGCCAAAAGGGACTGCAATATGTAGTGGAAGGATATATCCAAAATATTAAGATCAACAACGAAGTGGACACAACAATAATTGAAGCAAAGGCATAGCCTACAGGTCTCAATAAAAAAAAAAAATAGAAACCCTACGACCTCTTCATTGAAATGCAACCAGCACAACCTTGTAGACTAGTCATGTTATTTCACCACTGGGTAAGATCTGTATACAATATTTCAAGCTAGTTAATAACCTCCAAAGATTATTCTTATTATTTATTCTGTCTCTGGCGAGAGACTCTGGAGGTATGTATGGTGACTATCCTAGCTAGCAATGCTGATGTTACCGTCAGTAACCTTGTGTAAATGTGCACGCTGAGCTATCAAAGCTGGCGATTGCGAACGCCAGCAGCATACATACAAAGTGTTCGTTAAAAGTTCTGTTCAATGTTGTATTAAGCATAAATACAAACTACAAAGTGTTCGTTAAAAGTTTTGTTCAATGCTGGCGTTTGCTGTCGATAGCTTCAACAGCTCTGCGAGCAATCATACAGACATTAACAGTGACATTTAGACAGGCACATACATTAACATTTTTTTTTTAACATGAACACTTTGGTTGGATAGACTAGTTATGTTATTCTAGTGGTAATAATACAAGTATTCATGATCCATAACTGTTAGGGGATTTTCTCTCAATTAGATAGTTAGCCATCATACCTAGCGATAGCTAGCTGGCAGCAAGCAGCTTGATTTACTTTGGAGCAGACATATGTGTATTTTGCGGTATATTTAGTTGGGTGTGGGGTGACCACACTGTTTAATACACAGCTGGCACTTTTGCGCCTGTGTTTTGGGCTTTGGGGAAGCGGAAAAAAAAACGACGTATCCCTCTAATCTCTCAGGGTACCTCATGTCATACCTACAAGTCCCGTAGGCACACTGTTTAACCACGCTGCTCAGACCTCAAAGTTGTTGGACCTTCTTCTCTTAGTAGCCGTTGCTAAGGTATGATTGGACAAGGGCCGTTCTAGGGAGGAGTTTCGCGATCGGTCAATAGAGTTCCTGCGCCTGTCGTCATAGTTGCTGGTCGCGTGCCGAAAAACGATGGGCGTAGCCATTTTGGCAGTAATCGCGTCAGTTATCTGACAGGCACTGACTGGCAGTCACGGCTTCAGTTGACTGTCATTTAGCCGTTGGGAGTGATTAACCTATGTATGAAATTCAAAAAATATAAATTAAGGTTGAAAATCACAGCCACTTAGGTTGGGTACGTTCAAAAACACAAACTAGCAAGTTACAGATGCACTGCAGTAGCTACCCAAGATAATAAACAAACATGCTAACGTGACACTGCCGTACCTAGTCAAGCTAATAAACAAGCAATGCTAACGTGACACTGTCTATCAAACTGGGATCATTTAATACTTACCCTTGCAGTGATGCTGCCGAAGTTTTTGGATGCAAGACTCCACAGTCGAAGTTGTGTTACGAAGCCGGACTGACACCATTTATAAGCCTCCAAGCCTTTGTATGCTCTGAGGGAGTCCCCAGTATAAACTAAGGGAAAATTGAGCAGATAGCTGTGGATGTCAGCGTAGCGCAAGTCAGGTAAATATATTCTTCGTTGTAGGATGTTATGCTCTTGAAAAGCACCCCAGGAGCGTTATATGGGTCACTTATATTTAATCTCTGTAATTTTGGCATCATCACTGCAAGGGTAAGTATTAAATTATCCCAGTTTGATAGACAGTGTCACGTTAGCATTGTTTGTTTATTAGCTTGACTAGGTACGGCAGTGTCACGTTAGCATGTTTGTTTATTATCTTGGGTAGCTACTACAGTGCATCTGTAACTTGCTAGTTTGTGTTTTTGAACGTACCCAACCGTGGCTGTCATTTTCAACCTTAATTTATATTTTATTTATTTATTATTATTAGTTATATACGTATATTCGCTCGGTATGAACTCTTCAAGGCTGGCGCCGGTCGTAATGTTTACTGCCAAAATGGCGTCCGACAATCAAAAGTCACGTGACGCAGGAGCTCTATTGGTCAAAATAGCAAAATAAATGAAATGTTTTCAGATCTGGAATAATGCAAAGAAAACAAGTTCATATAGATTCTTAAACTACACAATACTAATGCTTTAACTTTGGAAGAGATCAGAAATCAATATCTGGAAAAAAACGCATCTTTTTTGTTATTTTGACCAATTGTCATTTTTCTGCAAAAAATGCTCTAAATGACAGTATTTTTATTTGAAATTCAGTAGAAATGTTGTCAGTAGTCTATAGAATTAAACAAAAGTGTTAATTATACTCAAACACATACCAATAAACAGTAAAAAAGGAAAAATTGATACTTTTTTCAAAGTGGTCTCTTAATTTTTTCCACGGCTGTATGTCAATGTTAAGTGAATATTTCGGTCAGTCTAGTTAAGTTCCTCTTAATTCAGTGATTTCACTTATTTTTACGCTATTTTGAAATGACACTTTTTGCACTGAAAAAACACAAAACAGGCTTTCCAACGGTATAAGATGTATTGCCAAGAAGCATTGTTACAACAAAGAAATAATCTACCAAACACACATTTCCAACAAGCTGTTTAGTAGTGGCAGAGAAGATTTGGCACATTTTTCATGGACGCAACCCACATACTCAGCTGTGCTGCTCATCCCACAAATGCATGTTCCTTACAAATGTGGCACCATTTAAAAGGGAACTAAACAGGCTTTCCAACGGTATAAGATTTATTGGCAAGAAGAATTGTTACAACAAATAAATATTCTACCTTCTACCTAACGTCCTTACTTTTTGTTTTATGTTTAGTTCCAGGTGGAACAGTCTGCACAACCTGAAAAGATTAGATTAGATTCAACATTATGGTCAGGTACAAATTCAACTTCAGTTACTTCAAAGTATAGTAACTTTGAAGTAACATGGTTGTTATCTGCAATAACAGGGAACTGGAAATCATCTATGTTTTAACTTAAGGAACTTAATCGTCCGTCTGTGTTCTATATCATGATAGACCATCAGCAGAAGTCCATCTTCTCTACATCAGGCCAGGCGCTGACAGGTTTTCTAGGATTCTCAGGCACGGAGATGACCTCATAGGTCCACGCTGCAGCCTCAGAGAGACCTGTAAGCAATTGAGGGACAAAGAGGGCAAGTGAGGTGTATTTATCAATCTGCCTGTATACTGTATACCATTAGATGTTACTAACAAAAACATAGCTTAATAAAAACAGTAAAAACATATATAATGTTAGTTTAATTGTACACCAACCTGTAGCATTGCTAGCTCCCTCTGCTTAGTTGTCACCCTAAGATTAATCATAGGACCGAGGACTTTGCTCGGACCAGTGTTGGGAAGGTAACAGATCACCCTGTTAAATGTGTAAGAAGTAGTGTAACTATTTTACTTAATTCATCAGACGAACTTTCAATTACTTTTTGATATGAGAGGCGGTGCAAATTCAAACACATCATTCAAAGTTTGAGCACATGATGCCAAATAACTGGAGCATGTGTGGATGGTGAAAAGATAAAAAGCAACAGAATGAATGTTTTATTCTACAGCTTAAGCCTTTTTACAGAAAATGATATAATGAGATGTAACCCCTTTGGAGTCACCACCATTTTGATTAATAACTGTAACCGATTTCAATGACCTAACTCGTTATATGTTACTAGTTACTCCCCAACCCTGGCTGCGAAACATCAGATTGATTATAATATATAGTAATGACAATGACAACCCTAGGTAATGAAGTCATAACAATATCATGGTAACGAATTAAATTGCAATTAAATCATGGCAACATGATTTGATCTCCCGTGCCAAATGATCCTTTGCATCCAGGCGCAGTTGGTGTTGTATAATAGCGATATCAGTGGCCAATATGATCATAAATGTCATCACTCATAATTTCCTAAACGCTGTTTCTAGCTTTGATGTTCTCTATTGTTATTGCAAATGTCGTACTAGCCTTTCATCTCATCTATGTTAAAAATAAATAAATACTGATATGAAGGTTGAACATGTGCTGTTTATTGTCTGCATATCTTAACCAGAGGGTGCCGATCAGTCATTGCCTTGGTCTGGTTACACATTGACAGGTTTTGATCCCGCACACACCCGTCCACCAAAGCACCGATTCATTCAGAAGCAGAAGACACAGCGAAGGTTGTCTTTATTCATACCATGCACTGCTGAATTCATACTGTAAGCTAACTGTATTCATGTTTGTGAACACTGCATAGTACAGGGACAAGCTGAGTCCTTCCTAGGACACCTATTTCTCTCTCTCTCTCTCTCTCTCTCTCACACACACACACACACACACACACACTAACTGCTATACAATGACCTGTGTGGAGACATGGAGATCAAGCTGGACATACCCCACCACTCTGCTGTGTGTCTACGGCTTCTTCACTACAGTCAAACCTTTGGAGCCGTTCCTCACTCCTTTCCTCACTGGACCTGACAAGAACTTGACCATAGAGCAGGTAAGACTAGTAAGACTTCTGGTAACTGGTTCCTATCTAGCACATGAGTGTAGATTCCGGTATAAACTGGTTTCTTACTAGCACATGAGTGAACATTCCAATATAAACTGGTTCCTAACTAGCGCATGAGTGTAGATTCCAGTATAAACCTGATCTGAGTAACTGAACTGAATCAGCTATACCAAAGGGGTATTTGAATGCATTGTATGTCATACTTACAAATTGTTAATACTTTACCAACATGACTAATTGTTATTGAGTACAGTATCTGCACTAAGAGGACTCTTCACCTATTGTTTTATGGTTTCCACCTTTACTTATTTACATTAATAAATTGCTAACCCCGTCTCTTCTCTTACCTTCAGTTGACCAATCAGATCTTCCCAGTGTCAACCTACTCCTACCTGGCAGTCCTAGTGCCTGTTTTCCTGCTCACCGATTGGCTGCGCTACAAACCTGTGATGGTGTTCCAGTGCTCCTCCCTGCTTGTGGTGACTGCTATGCTGCTATGGCTGAAGAGTGTGGCGGGGATACAAGCCACACAGTTCTTCTACGGCGTGGTGATGGCCAGCGATGTGGCCTACTATGCCTACATCTACAGTGTGGTGGAACTCCAGCACTACCGCAAGGCCACTTCCTTCTGCCGCGCGGCCCAACTCATGGGCTACACAGTGGGCTCTGTGCTAGGCCAGCTCCTGGTCTCGTTCAACCTGCTGTCTTACCACTACATACTGGTAATCACTCTGGCGCTCACTGCACTAGCATGGGTGGTCTCCTGGCTCCTTCCTATGCCCAAGAGAAGCATGTTCTTCCACCGAAGACGAAAGAGCGAAGGCAGAGATGGGACAGAGCATGAGGAAGATGGAGATGACAAGCCCAACACAGATGTCCCCAAAACAGAGGACATCAATCCAAATCATTCACCCTCTCCAGAAGACACTACCTACATAACAGGCACGTATCATTCCTCCTCTGCAGTAACCCATAAACCAATAGACTACTCTACATACACACTCCCCATTTCCTCCAATATAGACCATTCCTTCTTATGGTTATACATTTCACAGCTCCTGCTGACTTGGTTACACTTCAGAGAGCAGACACCAGGGGGCACTCTCCTAGCATCCTCACAGAGAGTACAGTCAGCGGTGGAACTAGTATATGTGAGAGTCCTGCAGATCCTGCCGGTGGTGGAGCTAGCTGCGTGAGGGTGCTGGCTCAGCTGTGGAAGGACTTCCTGCAGTGCTACTCCACCCCGGGCCTTCTGCGCTGGTCGCTGTGGTGGGCTCTTGCCACCTGTGGTTACAACCAGATCCTCAACTATGTGCAGGTGCTGTGGGAGCACATAGAACCATCCAGCAACTTCACCGTCTACAATGGAGGTGTGGAGGCAGTCTCCAATCTGTTTGGTGAGCCTTGAGTTTTTATTTTTATTTAATTAAAGATTAACATTGGAGCTATTGCACTGCGGAAGTTAAAAATGCAACAAAGAACAGGATGGAAACAGTTAAGACAGGCGCTACTATGCAACATGATGAATGATGTATTGCATGATGCTTCAGGCCTATTGGTTAATAAAAGTAATGCAGCAGTTATTTGAGTTCATCTGGCTCCTCTTGTTTTATAAGGGAACACTGAAAGATGTGTGGGTCAGGATGAGGTGATTTCAGTTGTTGTGTTTGTGTTGTTTGCAGGTGCTGCTACTGCCTATGGCATCGGCTTCACACAGGTCAATTGGCACCAGTGGGGTGAGTTGGCGCTGGGCTCCTTCTCGGCGATGGGTGGCGGTGCCCTCTACCTGATGGTTTTCTCTGGAAACATCTGGGTATGCTACTGTGGATATGTGGTCTTCAAGTGCCTCTACATGCTGCTCATCACCATAGCAATGTGAGTGTGGACCTGTCAGTGACTTGAGGGCCCTGTTCCTGTTGGTTCCCGTCTACACTGATCAGCTTATTTCTGTCGGCATACATACAACTAGAACGTTCTCTGGTAGCATACAAATTTACTCCCTGCTCCTTGGGGGTTATTTACTGCTAAAATTGTATCTACAAAGTAGGGTTAAAACCAATAATTCATTACCTACGCATATACAGCTTTTCAGTCAAGGCCACCAAGTAATTTGTTTCTTCATATCTCCAATCTTTTTCAAATCATGTTATATTCTGAAAATGTTATTTATGGAAACCAATCAACAGGAGATAGACACTGTGTATATGGGCACATTTCTCCTAGTGCCTTAGTAGCATCCTTGCATGAGTATTTATAAGAACACATTTCTCCTTGTGTCTGAGTAGTATCCTTGCATGGCTGTACATAACAGCTACATAATTAGAACAACAGGGCAATCATAGTCATGCTATTTCCTTTCAGGTTCCAGATTGCAGCAGATTTATCAATGGAGCGCTATGCCCTGATCTTTGGGGCAAACAACTTTGGTGGCCTGGTCCTCCAAACGGTCATCACTTTGGTCGTGGTGGACAGCCGAGGCCTGGGCTTGGACATAGTCACACAAGTGAGTTGGGTCATTTTTCTAAGAATCTGTGTCTGGACATTGACATTAGCTGAATGCTTAAAAGATACTGCCACTTTGAACTCTTTAAGGTTATCTTTGCGGTTACACAATGACACTACTGAGAAACCACTCATGGTAGAATAACTGGGATATGCCTTTAGAGTTGGTTGCAAGTATGAAACTATGAGGAGGACAAATAGGAGTATCTGGCTCTTTAAGGGTTCACTAAATGTGAGTCAAAGAAGCTGTTCTAAAGGAGGTTGGTTTTCCTTGCCTCAGTGAGTCTGTTTACTGGAATGGCATTAGACAAAGAAATTAAAGTGAAAATGGGAATTGAGTTGGAAGACAATCCCTTCTGTGCCTGGAACATGATCAAAGCTTATCCCAAAAAAGTGCCTATATAATGGAGTTTGTTTGTAAACCACACCGGCCTGCACCTGAAATAAGTCATGAAGACAGAGGACGTGTTTAGATGAGTGAAATAGCCAAATGCACCCCCGAATGTGACACATCTATGCACACAAATGATGAACTCATGGTTCAGCTTACCACAGCTATTCTTCTCTCCGTTTGTCTTCCAGTTCATCATCTACGCGAGCTACTTCTGCTTCATTGCTCTAGTGTTCTTTGTCTGGGGCCTCTACATCTCGCTCAGCTGCACAAGACACAAGGACACTCATAAGCAGGCTGTGGACACACACAAGGACACACACTTCGGGGTGGAACACAGGTTCTGATTCGGTTCAGAAACACACGCTGCTCAAGCTCAAGTTCGAGCTGTCCAGGCACCAGTCAGTTAAACAGACGCTGGTGCCACCTTCAGTTCTTGCACAGGCTCTAAACTGGTGTGCTCTACAGTGTTACCTTCCGCTATGTGCCATGCTAGTATCCAATCTTAGTGTATACACTTGTATAATGACTGAAAACAAGGCATTGGAGGGAATCTGTGGAACCAGAAACAGGAGAGAGATTGTGGTAATATCCTACAACTAGTGTGATGACGGACGGACGGTGGCAATGTACTGGAGAGTGATGGGGTGATCTTCCCAATACAGGGTCCACGGCTGTGATGGTGTTAGAAGGCAGATGTGTCTTATTAAGTTTTGCATTCCTGGCCCACGCAAAATGTGTATAAGTTGAATTCAACCTAGATGCAAGCATTATAAAAAAAATCAAAAATGTAAAATGTTTGCATTTCTGTGATATACCCTGACAAACAGGACAGACTTTACAGAGAAATATTGCCAACCTGACCTGTAGCATGTCTCCTCAACTCAATGGATGCATATGTATGTCTACACCATCTTCATTCTTTTTGGTTTTAAAACACATGCACACTACAAAAGATGTAAATAAATCTTTTTTTATACAGAAAACATTCGGAACCATTACGCTTGAAATGTTTTAGTTAAAATTCCTTTTTAATATATACTGTATATATAATATATATACACACATTAACTTAAATTTAACGTAACGACCAGTAGAAGTGGTCTGTCCAGTCCAAGGGGCTTCCGCCAGCGCAGTCTCACAGCTGTGTGTGTGTTTGTAAAGGTGTGTGTGTGTGTGTGTGTGTGTGTGTGAATGGATGGGTTTTTGCTTTCCTGGAAGCCTGGTTCAGTCAATGCAGCCATTTAGGAAAGTGCCCCACGTTCCTCAGCCCATAAACCCTCAGAACTTAACACAATGTGTTAAAAGATACAAATACTGATATGCACAAAAGAGCTAAAGTCTGGTCTCTGCTAAAAAAAAAAAATGAATGAAAACGAAATGAAATTCTGTACAGGGTTGCAGCACGATGCGTGGAGGGGTAGGGTTTGCAATAATAACTTAGTCGCCGGTGGTAGTCAGTCAGTTTGCGCAGGGGTGAGGACCTCTGCAGGAAGGCGTTCAGAGGTCCCATCCCAAAGAGGGGTGACGAGGGCACCCTTCTCTTTGCACCCCACGTTACCCTGCTTGTTTGGTTACCGTGGGCGATATCATCACAGTCAAAGTTGTTCACAGCTGCTGTTGGTGCTTTTTCTTTCTTTCTTTCTTTCTTTTTTTTATGCCACTTATGTTCTTAAAATTGGTTACAAAAAATTGCAGGTCCTTTAGAAAAGGTTTCCTTTTTTGTTTTCTTTTAAAGCTACTCCTGTTGAACGGAAACAGTGCAAGAGGTGCAAGCGCAGCCACAGCGCCCCCTGTGGGTGAGGATGCCCTATAAGAAGGGATTCGTGGAGTTGTTTCCTGTGGGGTACTGTGCAGCAGGAGCTCCCACCTGAGACAGAGGAGACAGAGGGCCAGTCAGCATTAGGCTCCGAGAGAGGTGTGCAGTGAAGAAACAACAATGGGACCTAGTTTGGGTATGTGCTTGTGTTTGTGAGAAGGGGAGAGAGAAAGAAAGAAAAATAAAACAGACTCACGAGGAAGGGATTGCTGGAGACCCCAGGAGCAGCCATGTGCTGGCCGTATGCAGGAACAGGCTTAGGCTGACCAAAAGCACTGAAGCTCGTCCCTACACAAAACACACAAGACAATTATTGCACACTCTCTGTCTGGCTAGCTTTCAAACACACACACACACACACACACACACGCACACACACACACACACACACACACAGAAACCTGTATTTGAACGAGACACGTGGCACAGAACACAGAAATACACAGCATAACTCCACATGTAAATAGGAACTCTTAGTTCCTCACTCAGGCAACACACAAACCTATTCACACCTACATGGACGTACACAGCATAGACACGTGTAAAACATGCACAGCTGAACGTACCACATGACTGACAACAACATACACATGCTTTATTCAGATTAGTGATCCATTAGTTGTACTTTCAAATACATTAACCACAGCACTTACACACAGGTGCACAGGTACACACACACACTATGTGTCCTCCACAAACAGGCAGGCAGACACACACAGACAGAGAGGCAGACATGTACCGTTGGGCTGTGGGGGGAATGCCTGTGTTGGGGGGAATGCCTGTGTTGGGGGGAAGGCTTGCGTATGAGGGAAGGCCTGCGTTGGAGGGAAGGCCTGCGTCGGGGGGAAGGCCTGCGTCGGGGGGAAGGCCTGTGTTGGGGGGAAGGCCTGCCCAGGGAAGGCTTGCTGGAAGGTTCCGCTAAAGCTGGTGGGCATGTTGTATGCAGCTGCATTTCCAAAGCCAGCCGGCATACTCATGGAACCTGTGCCAAACGAAGCTGAACACACACACACATACAAGATTTCCGTTAGACACCAGTGTCTGTCCATTATCAATTAATTTGTTTGTTTAAGAGCATCTTCTGTATTCTGATGTCAAACACACACAGAAAATCTTCTGCAACACTTTAAGACACATACAGTGGGCAGTGATGATCAGGGCCAGTCTTTGTAGAAAACTGGTCTAGGGTCAGTTTTGGGCCATATGTAGCCAGATGTTATATCACTAACTGGGTTTCCATCCAACTTTTTCATACAAATGTTGTACATTCGAAAAAGAAATCCTAACTGGAAACGCTTGAAAATTGCATGCAAATGAAATACAATAAGAAATGTATTTGCCATAGGGGAATGAATTAACTACTGATTCACACAGAGTAAAATGCAACTAAGGTTAATGAAATTGGGTTAATTGGCATAAAATTGTAAATTGCCTTTAAAATTGCCTCGACCACAGCTATTCACAACTCCTCCCTAGATCAGGAGTGTCCAACTTTCAATTTGCAGAACACAGACTCGCATTTCATTTTGCCAAATGATCATGATTGCGCTTATATGTGAATGAGGGCTCATCTGATATGACAATACTTCCACAGATACAAATTTGAAAATTGTGGTTGGGGAAAAGAAGATTTCCTTGGTCGCCAATACTCAATACTATTTCAACCAAAATGGGTGGTCTTGGACACCTTGACTCACTAGCAGGATGTCTGGTTCCTTTCAAAACAAACCCACCAGCAGAACACCCCCAACATTTGGAGTAGGGTTGTGAGGGTCAAATAAAGACTTCCAAGACAACTGATGTCCCAGGTCCAAACAGTCTTTATATGACCCTTAAGTTGGGAACCCTTGACTTACACCATAACTCATTCTGTATTTCTTAGATGAAATGAAGTTGGGAACCCTTGACTAACACCATAACTCATTCTTTATTTCTTAAATGAAATAAAGTTGACTTGTGGACGGGGAAGGCCTGTCCCTGGTGCAGCACTCCCACTCTGACACACATCACTACTACTACAAGCATCTGCTCAAATGGAAAGGTACCAGCAGCCAACATTAGACCGTTATATCTGATCTGGGAACAGTTGGTTTATTCATTTATTAACCGTCAAACCTCTCTCTGCACGTTTATTATAAACTTGAACAGGCACCGACTCCCACATCAGAGGATAAAGGTAGAATGTGTGGATTTAGGATCTCAAAGGCACTACAGGGGAAAACTCACAACTGCCAAGGGCTGAGAAGACACAGAGGGTAAAACATAGAAGAAATAAGGTGATGAGAATTGAAGAAAGAAAGAAAAAGAGATAGAGGTAAGGAGACCGACATAAAGGAGTTAACTGCATGGCCTGCACAGGAGATGTGTGTGGCCAGGACACAGGGGCAGGATGGTGTTGTGGTAGCACTGATTTGAGAGGTGTGTGTCTAAAGGGTTTTGCCAGTGCATCACGGAACATGGAGTTCCTGCAGGCTCTAGAAATGCACTAGCACAGGCTAACTGTACAACACAAAGGTTAGTTAGAGAGAGGAGAGAGTGAGCAAAGAGAGAGAGAAGGAGGTAAAGAGAAGGGGGCTGGTGGGGATTGACAGATCAGTAGGTAGAGAAAGTAACCTACCAAAATAAGCAGGTGGGAAACACTGCCCCTGTAGGGCTCCTAAGAGGCCTGACCAGCATGGCAACAAACAAACAGAGCCATGAGTGTGTCTTACCCTTCCTTACTTACACGCACACGCACACACACACACACACACACACACACACACACACACACACACACACACACACACACACACACACACACACACACACACACACACACACACACACACACAGCTCACCTAATAGCATTTTACAAAATGATCACAAAATTCTTGTTATGCAGGATATCTGATATTTTCTGTCCTGAAATGACAATGTTTTCATGGTCTCCTGTTTTGCACTAGCAGCAATGTTGAGAGAGAGAGAGAGAGAGAGAGAGAGAGAAAGAGAGATGTGTATGTGTGTGTATTCCTGTCAAATTTGGCCTCATTCTGTTAATGCATTTACATGACTGTGTGTTTCATGTGTGTGCTGAATAATCCATGAGAGATGAAACAGGGAATCTCTTAATATATATAAACTCCTCAAAAAAAGTTCGGACGATTCTTCAGTCGATTATCCCTCCCCTTTAATAATACCAATTGGTATTGTATTGCATATCGTTGGAAAGCCTGATTAGTCACCTTTACAACGAGGTACAACTTGTAAGGATCGTGCATTGGTGGAATGAGCAACACAGCTAACCGTGTGGGTAGGTCCCTGACAGTGTAAAGTGAAAAAAGTGTAAATCATCGACCGAAAAAACGTTTCCGAACTTTTTTTGAGGGGATTATATATATACTTCTTTAGACTTGAGTACACTACATACCAGAGTATACTACTTGAGACTGCTTTAGAGTAGTATACTATACACCAGAGTATACTTCTTTAGACTGCTTTAGAGTACACTATACACCAGAGTATACTTCTTTAGACTGCTTTAGAGTACACTACACACCATAGTATACTTCTTTAGACTGCTTTAGAGTACACTACACACCATAGTATACTTCTTTAGACTACTGACTGCTTTACTAGGCAAACTGACTGACTCAGTTAACTGACTTTTAGCCAGTGGTTTGTCAGTTTTTAGCCAGTGGTTTGCCGTGCTTCAATACGAGTTAAAAGGATCTTACTGTTTTGTTGAAAATAATAATAAAAAAATAAATAAAACGTACAAATCCAAAACATATTATTAAGTATGAATGCACATAAGCGGCCAGAAACGTTTGTGATTGGGTGTAAGTCGTGTAAGCTCCACCCTCACCTGCTGCGGCCACAGCTGCTGCTCTGCCATTGGTCTGAAACGGGTTGGTGGTGGCCACTGCTGGGGCCCCCGCTGAGGCAACAAAAGGGTTGGTTGAAGGGCCCACTGGCACCAGGAAAAAACAAACAAACAATCAACAACACAGAACAGAAAAATGAAGTGAGTTGTAGTGAAGACAGTGGAATCACAAGAGCTTTGAAACTTCCTCAGAACCTACCTCCAAAGCCCTGAGGCATGCTGGGTAGTCCTTGCTGTGTCTGTGCTGAGGACACACCAGTCACAGCACCAAACATGGTTCTGAGAGAGAGACACACACACACACACACACACACACACACACACACACAGTGAGTGAGTGAGTGAGTGAGTGAGTGAGTGAGTGAGTGATGAGAAGGTCATAGTCTGCCGATTTTAAAAACGGCTGAAAGTGAGCCAAACACAACAGATGGCAGTAAGAAAAGACTACGGGTTGCAAGGAGGCGTCAACACGAAAGTCAAGGGAATGAAATTAGGCAGGCAAGCATGAAAGATATTCAGAAGAGGTGATAAACACAGACAGAGAGACGGACAAACTGATGGACAGACAGACAGACAGACAGGCATACAGATATTTGGACAGATTCCGAGCAACAGAAAGGTGTCTCACTCCTGGGGCGTGCTGCTGGTGTTGTAACCGCTTGTGGGGGGAGCACTGAAGACGTTGTCCAGCTCGGCCAAGGCGGCGTAGCGGTCCCCCCTCATGGAGCCACTGGGGGCCGGTGGGGGCCCCACGCCTGCTGAGGGGGGTGCAGAGCTCACCCCGCTCGGGACGGCGCCCCCTGTAGCACAGACACAAGAGTGTGCTTGAGTGGGGGAGTGAAAGGGTCTTTATGGCGTTATACCATCGACATGAAGGTGGATAGCTCTTCTAAAGCCTAATGACCTATGGCATTAATGCTGATTCATAGTCATGCTCTTTGGACTACTGAATGCTCCATGATTGTCATCATCACTAATGCCTCCCATGTGGCTCCCACCAACGCCTTTCATACTGGTTCCCCCCGAGGCCTACTTCATGGAGCAACTCTTTACTGCACCCTCCCCTGGCCTGACATTTATGATTGCAGAAGTCTATTTCATTTGCCTTACACCTTTTCCAAAACAAACAACTAAAGTTAAAAAGTAACTATTACAATATACTTCAGCACCATCCAAAGACATCGGTTTTTCCGCTTATACACATCTAACTTGGCTAGTCGTGAGATACAAATCATGAAGGGTGATTATCCAATAGGTGTTTAAAAGTTAGTCGGCTGGGGATGAAATGACAATGGAAAAGTTTCAATGTTTGTGAGACCTTGTTTAATGCTGTCTAATGCTGTTGTCTGGGCAGTTGGCAAAAGGGACGTATTAAGAGTACTGGTGTTCGCTCAAAAGGAGATAGAAGAACATCAGAGTTTATAAGGAACAAGGCAGTTGACATAGATTGGTGTGTGTGAGTATGTGTAAGCATAAAAACAGATGTGATGCCTCCTGGCGGAGCACAGCCTCTAGGAATACAGAGGGACAGGGTGCTGAGCTGAGCTGAACTGAACCATTTGCCTTTCTGTAACTGTAGTGGTACTGACTAAAAAGGATGGCTGCTCACAAAAAGAACCTTGCTCTGTAAGGGGAGCAACCGCCAAAACTGCTTATTGTGTCCAAGCTACCATAGTGAAATATTATGTGTGTTAATATATCTCAAACAAAAAGGTTGTGGCAATACCTCCTCACTCAGGTAATTCCCATGGAAGACTGGCAGGTCCTTCCACATCTGAGAAAACTACACAAAATACCTGATGACCAATACAATGAAGCTACAATTGACCTTTGAACTGACATCTTCTACTGTGCTCTTGTTTCAGACTTCCTGGTATTCAGACATGGAGTAGTTCATTATTTATTAATAACAACATCTATAAAGTATATAAATATATTTCATGGCTCAGATTTCTGTTGTTAAAGTGCCCCACAGAAATCCTCCCGAGATTCAAAGCCCCACCTATTATTGATGCAGCACCCATCTTTAAATCCTTCCTCACCCCCTATGTGTGATATTCCTAATGGCTACCTTCAGGGTAGAGCTGCATCTACTGTTCAACCCCTATACCCTTGTTTCTGCAGATCCTACCTGTGTGTTGAGTAAGCAACTCAAGGGGCAGCCCAGCTCTAGGTGGGACCCGGCGCTAAACCACACCCAGACCCTGCCCAGAGCCAGCTGCCCTCTGAGATGCCCACTCTCGGCCTCTGCCACACACAGGGGATGCTTCCAGGTGCTCTGGCGTGGGCATACCTGACTCAGACTGGGCCGAGTTAAAGATGCTGTCCACGTCTGCCAGGGCGGCATATTTATCTGCGGGCACGCTAGCGCCGTCTACTCTGCCTGCGCCTGCCGACGTGCCTCGCTGGCCCATCGCTCCAAAGTCCGCACTACAGGATTTGGGGAAGTTGTCAAAATTTGCAAAATTGTCGTTAGCTAGTCCCGAGGAGGCTCCTGCGTGAGAGAGAGGGGAAAAAATAAAGAAAGAATAAAGAAAATAAACTCTGAGATGGGAATAAAATATCTAGAAACCAGAAAAGGGCAAGAATGAAGCACCGTGTGTGTGTGTGTGTGTGTGTGTGTGTCCTTCATATCGGAATGCTCTGGAAGGCTGCTGCTAAATATAGGGAACCTGATTCTGTAGGATGGTAAGACAGGTGCAACACACACACCACAGACACAGACACAGACACACACGCACGCAGGTACGTATGTACGCACACACACGCCAAGAGAAGCCTGTTTTAAGCAAAGACTGTTGGTGCACATGGCCTTTTAACTGTGTAGTGTTACACAGCTACTACTAGGAAACCAGAGTAATGAGGCCAGAGAAGAGACCAGAACATGTGTGTGTGTGTGTGTGTGTGTGTGTGTGTGTGAGTGAGAAGGGGAATGAGAAAGACAGAAAGGAAGCAGGAGTGAGAGAGTGTATGTGAGGGCAAAGTAGATTACCAATTCATAAAATGGGCCAACGTCTGCATGTGTGAATGTGTGAGATTAAGACAGAAAGAGAGAAGGGGTGCACTTCCTAACCAGTTTTTCCAATGACTACAACAGCACTGTGTGTGTGTGTGTGTGTGTGTGTGTGTGAGTGCACAATGTTGCTCAGAATGGTAACCAGCATGGCCACGTCTAGTCACTGGAAGAGCACCCTACCTCTACTCAAATTCAAGAGGGGTTGATATGGTTGCATTTATAACTGTGCAGATGTGTCATCACCACTGAAACATAAAGGTATTGGCTCCACAGAGATGATCATGTGGCGTATCTCTACTACTAGTGAATGCTGAGGCTGTGCAGTCTTGTCAATAACTTTGAGGTGGGGCAGAGTGTAGGCTGAGATTCCACAGCCCAAGTGAGCTCACTGCTTATAGGGCAGAGGTCATATGCGAGTGACTTCCTGTCCAGAAGAGCAAGGTGGGCTTAAGGGTTTAGCTATAATATAATATATACATACGCATATACATACTGTATAGAAAAAGATAATGTCCACACACAGAACTCTAGTATGGAGAATATGGGCTTTTGGATGTGTGGGTGTGCGTGTGTGTGTGAGAGAGAGAGAGAGAGAGAGAGAGAGAGACAAATGCTGGAGGAAACACAAAGACAGCTCCACCACACACACACCAACCAAATACACACCAACAGCAAAACACACAGACACACAAAATGGGACTCAAGCACAACCACAAACTGACCATAATTCATACACAAACATTTGGACTGATTGCAATGCAACCACTCAACCACTCACACACCCATTTTAACCCATTTCAAGACAACCACACACAAACAATTTGACTGACTGCAACACACAAACGCTTCAACTGGCAACACACACACAGATGCATACAGACACACACTTTGACTGACCTATTTCAAGACACCAGCATACAACAACTGACTGCAACACACACACACACACAGACGCAGACAGACAGACAGACAGACAGACAGAGACAGACAGACAGATAGACAGACAGACACACACACACACACACGGTGAGACTTACTGTGTGTGGGCAGTGGGGAGCAGAACTCCCCCACACTGCGGCTGGATGGGAGAGCACTGAGGGCTGCATCCCAGTGTGCCGCACACACGACGCGCACACAACGCAGTGCAACACACACACACAGAACAGAAAGAAAGAAGGAAGGAGAAGAAAAGAAAAAAAACAGGAAGAATGAAATGCAGTTATTAACAAACAGAGAAGTGTGGGGGGGGGGGGGAGCAAAGCGTCCCGAGGCCAAGCAAAGCACTGATGATGACTCAGCCAAACATCAGCAAATCACAACTGAACCCTGATTGCCAACATAGCATTGACATACCTTGGCAACTTTGACTGACTCTTCTCTGTCCAACTACCACAACAGCTCACTAAGTAAATGTTAGCTGGTACTTCATTGGGTTAGCTCGATTTCAGTGAAAATAATGTATTATCTTTTAGCATCAGGGCACCTCCAGATGCACCAATCTTGGTGTCCAGCAGGGGGAAGCAGTGAATACGATAGGAGGGCAATTTCCCCTCTAGGGACCAAATGACCTGTCCTCACCCTTCACTGCAGAGTAGTCAGGCCTCAGGAGATACAGGTCTGACCTCAACAGGCCTCTGGAGATACAAGACTGACTTCAACAGGCCTCAAGTCTGACCTCAACAGAACTCAAGACTGACATCACCAGGACACAGGAGATAAAAGGTCTGACCTCAACAGAACTCTGGAGATACAAGACTGAGCTCAACAGAACTCAGGTCTGACCTCACCAGGCCTCAAGTCTGACCTCAACAGGCCTCAGGTCTGACTTCACCAGGCCTCAAGTCTGACCTCAACAGGCCTCAAGTCTGACCTCAATAGGCCTCAAGTCTGACCTCAATAGGACACAGGAGATACATGTCTGACCTCAACAGAACTCAGGAGATACAAGACTGACCTCCACAGGACTGAAGTCTGACCTCAACAGGCCTCAGGAGAGACTCGCACTGCTTCCCATACAGTAAATTGCTGACTGAGAACCTGTGGCTCTAACAAACTAACTAACAGTACATTCAAATACAAACTAATCCCTACAAGCAGTGTCTTCTTAAGGTCCCTGAGCTATCCACTTAAAAGAACCCAGCTGGGTTGATAACTTATCTGTATATATTATTATTTATGTTATTGTTTTTGTTGGAGAAATAAACAAGCCAATGTTAGAGAATAAGCAACAAGATGTGAGAACAGAATGGAGGGGTGAGAGGAGGAGAGTGAAAGCTTGCATGACCAGGCCATGGCCATGACCAATAGTGCTGCAAAACCTGACAGGGTTGATCAAGGAAAAATACAAACACACACACACACACACACACACACACACACACACACACACACACACACACACACACACACAAATCCCCCCCCCCCCCCCCCCCCACACACACACAAATACAACCTTCCCAGGGTTGATCAGGGA
This sequence comes from Sprattus sprattus, assembly GCF_963457725.1. NCBI lineage: Eukaryota > Metazoa > Chordata > Actinopteri > Clupeiformes > Clupeidae > Sprattus > Sprattus sprattus. Next base: position 26,965,795 of record NC_137928.1, on the reverse strand, counting down.
ATACTTCAAACACACACACACACACACACAAATACACCCCCCACCCCACCCCAACACACACACACAGGGTTTGAATACACATACGCGTTTTTTTTAAACGGGACGCGAGAAAATGCATCGATTCCTATGGTACGGCGTGCTTTGCGTGTGCGCCCTTTCTCCACCACGTTGCGTCTTTGTAGCGTTTTTTAGGTGCGCTTAAAAGTTGAACTATTCTCAACTTTCCAGCGCAAGGCAGGGAAGCGCACCGCTCATCAATGTCACACTCGGCCCAGGCAGCCAATCAGCTCAAGCAACAGGCGGGCTTAACTAATTTATCACTTATCTCTTGTTTTGATGCTGGAAGATGTGGTATGATTAAGCAATATAGCACGAGTGGGAGTGGGATTATCCCTTACCTACCCCACTCCTACGAGTATTGCTTTTATAAAACAATTCTACAGTCAACAAATTAACATTTAAACACGAAAAATAGTTCCATTTTCAACGTCAGAATTTTGAATGAACGGTTTTCATCAATGCGCTTTCATCGCGGAGTGATTATTATTAGCTGTGAAAAGTCTGTTTTGGCCTCCGCACTTTGCCAAGGCATTACTGAAGCGTCTGCGCCTGTAAAAAGACGCTTATGTGTATTCGAACCCACACACTGCTACATTATACACTAAGCAAAACACATAGATCCAATCACAAAATATCAGTGCATACACAGAAACACTCACATCAAAACTCCACCACACAACACCACAGACCACAGAGGAGGAGAAAATAGACTCAATGGTGAAAATGAGAATGTGAAAATGAAACCTTGAGGTAGTAAGGTCTGTAGTGCGTGTGTGTACATGTGTGTGTGTGTGTACATGTATGTGTGTGTGTGTTGCGTGTGTGTGTGTAGATGTGTACGTGTGTGTGATACCTGCGGGTGGAGCAGATGGCGATGGAGCAGAAGCAGCAGAACTCCCAAACGCATCAAAGTTGGCAAAGTCTGCGCTTGCATTCTGTGCTGCTGGAGGTCAGGATGGGTCAACAGAACATACACAGACAGACAAACACACAAACACACAGAGGGGGGATATGACTGATGGATGGAGACAGACTGATGAGAATGGACACAGAATAATGTGATAGTGGACACAAGGTAAGACACGTGATGGCGACACCAGCACCACAGACAAGGCTCAGACTCAGACTCAGACCACTCCAGCCCAATCCAGACTAGGAGATGGGGGCCAAAGAGAAAGAGCCAAACAAGCTGCCTTTACCTCGTGACAGACCATCAACTCACATGTGGAGGTTAATATGCAGGGTGCTTTGTTTTGGTTTAGACACCTGTGTGTGTGTGTGTGTGTGTGTGTGTGTGTTTTCTTCTACGAAAATGCTTTATATACTACTGCGTGAAGACGGTTTCAGTTAATGGTCAATGACTGACGAGAATACAGTGACCCTACATTTTGCTGTGTGTTTGTTCACTTCATACACGTCAGTGTTTCCCCTACAATGATATTAGGGTGGCGCCCCGGCCCAGCCCGCCCTCCCTGGAAGCTCAAGATCATTTTTTTTATAAATATAGCGCCAGATCACAAAATAAGTCATATAAGGTTACCTTTACCATAAAACATGAAAAATTATACTTATTTTTTAAGTCAAACTGCTTATCCTAACCCCTTATCCTGAAGTATAATTGTTGAATACTGTTACTGTAAGATGTTATATTGACTGCTGTCATTAAAAGAAACACATGAACATCATAATTCATTTAAGTGTTTGTGTCCACCGCCGCGGTGCATCGCGCCCCTGCCGCCGTCCCCCCTCCCCCCCCCCCCCCCCCCCAAGCTGCACTTGTCACATAGCGCTTATTAATCTATCAAAATGCTGTGTGTGTGTGTGTGTGTGTGTGTGTGTGTGTGTGTTGATGCAAGTACCTGGATGGCTGTTGAAATGTGCAAAGTTTGCAAAGTTTGCAGAGGAGGAGCTGGAAGCTTGAGAGGGCGGGGCTGCAAAGATGTCTCCGCCCAGATCACTGAGGAGGTCGAACTTCTCCTGATGAGACATATGCTGAGAACGGACCACCACTGGAGACTGAGAGAGAGCGGGAGGGAGAGAGAGAGAAGGGAAGAAGGGAATAAGAAAAAGGTAGGAAGATAGGAAGGAAGAAAGAGAGAAAGGATGACAAAAAAGGTTAAAAGATGAGGAAGAGAGACAGTAGTAAGGGAAAGAAAGAGAAGGCATGCAATGGATGAGAGATGAAGGGAGGGAAGGGGACGCCGAGAAAGGCAAACAGAGAGAAGACATGAGAAAAAGAAAAGGACACTAGCTGGGTTTCCAATGTTATTACTCACACATTTACTTGTGGACCTACACACACACGCACACACACACACACACACACACACCTGGCTGGGCGTGTTCTTGTTGAGGTGAAGGGCGGGGGCCGACTCCCCCAGGAGGGTCTTGAGTGGCCGCACCTCAGGCGTGCTGCTGGTGCTGCTGGCCGACGAGCCGGAGATGGAGGCGTGCACTGAGGCCACCACACGGGCCTGCTCTGGAGGAACGTACCTGAGAGAGACACACACACACACACACACACACACACGTCAGGTCATCATATAGTGCTGTTATTTCTCACTTACAACTCATGTAATACAGAACATGTACGACACTATCTGCCTTTGAACATCAATATCTTCTGCATGGAATTGTGCCAGCTCTCCAACTGTTCTTTTTGTATTTGTATGTATTTGTATGTGTGTGTTTGTTTGTTTGTGTGTGTGTGTGTGTGTGACTGAGTATATACAAACTCACCATCTTTTCTTCTCGTACTTCTCTTGAAGAAACTCTTTCACTTTCTGTGGTTCTCGGAAGTCCGGGACGGAAGAAGTTCTGTCGTCATAGAGACCGAGCCAGATGGGTTTGCACACCTGCAAGACAAGCAGGATGATTGGAGTGGTCAGGAAAAAGCGCCAGGCACAGTTGAGAAAGGGAAAGAGCAACAAAGACAAAGACAGACTGGCAGAGATAGGAGAACAAAAGAGCGCTCAACATATGTGCCATCAATCATTCATGCCCACGGTGTCTGGCACAGGCTGGGCGAGAGGCAGCCCGGCGCCCGCAGCTACAGGCGCGGCACAAAAGATGTTCTCTCTCTCTCTCTCTCTCTCTCTTTCTTTCTCTCTCCGTCTCGGCCCTGCTGCCGCCACTGAAGGACTCCGACACCAGACAGAGAGCGGACTCCGAGCAGGTCACCAGAGGCGGTCAGAGAGCAGCGGTGACCAGAGGCCACTGTATGCAGCTTGGCTGAGTGAAAACATCTCATCTCTCATCCACCGTTTCCCAGACATCCCTTTCCTTTTTATCGACTCCTCCTCGATCACAGCCCTTGCCTCCATCCTTCTCTTCCTGCCAAGTCGACTCTCTTCAACATCATTCACACACGTCCAATTGTCGACTCATGTTGCCATTACAGTACTTCAATCTATTTGTTGTCCACCACCAAAAATCATAACTGAGGCACTCCTATGCGACCAGCACAGATAAATCTATTGTGTGTTTAACTACCACCTTGAGTCTATCATTACCACATCATTATTATGTTCTTACGTTAGCACAACCCTTTATCATTACCACATCATTATTATGTTTTTATGTTAGCACAACCCTTTATCATTACCACATCATTATTATGTTTTTATGTTAGTACAAACCTTTATCCATTACCACATCATTATTATGTTTTTATGTTAGTACAACCCTTTATCATTACCACATCATTATTATGTTTTTATGTTAGCACAACCCTTTATCCAAAGTGACACATCATTATTAGTATGAATGCCCCCTTGGTATGGAGCCTGTGACCTTGGCCCTTCCCTACATCTGACAAGCTACAGGAACACACAGTGATCCACCATTGCTCTCAGAGATCCCTACTGAAGCTGGGAGACGTACTGGCCTGCCATCTGCCACAAAGGCACTGGATTCAACACTGGCCCTGGAGCCTAGGGGTGTGAGTCAGGGGCCTGAGATGACAAGACAACACCCCCCCACCCCACCCCACCTGACAGACTCCGTCTGAATATGCATCCAATGAGGCGTTCTCCGCGCGCCTGCTGGCTGATGTGACTATGAGCTTTGGACTGGCTTAAAACCACTCAGTAATGTTGAACCATTAGAGGAGGAGAAGGATGATCCGACCCCCATTCAGGCTCCACATCCGTGCATTTGCACCATATACCAGGACTCTTACACAACGCTCAGAGTCCTACAGGGTTAACTTGCACTGTGTGCATGGTAGATAATGTGGTTGATGCTGGTTAATGGTGTTGGTCTGGTGTGTGGCTGGGACACGTAGTTAACTTTGGAGTAGGAAGAGGTTTTTTGTCTGGTGCTTCACTGCCATTATACTGGCGGAAGTGGAAGGGGAAGGGGGAGGGGGTTTAGCACATAGCAGCCAATGCTGTGGTAGAATTTGGCACATTCCAGAACATTCCTGGATTCCAAGGGAGCCCCTGACAAGGAAACATATGAAACACCTCACCGTCTCTCATTGGGGGAGGGGAGGGATATCTGACAGCAGATAAAGTACAGCAGAGAAATGAGAGCAGTGAAAGACACCAAGAGAAAAAAGAAAAAGAAAGGTCAGAGAGAGAAGAGAGAATGAGGGTGCAAAAGACTGACACTGACGCATGAGAGAGTGAGAGAGAGAGAGAGAGAGAGAGAAAGAGAGAGTAAGAGTGAGAGATAACGGGAGATGGTGGAATGCACTTAGGGGCTGTCCCAAGTGCTGTATTGGTTTTCAGAAACAGACTTTCTGGAAGATTCCAGCCTGCTTTCAGAGCCAAACAGCCCCAGCGACTCTACCACAACCAACCAGCACAATCCACAATTCACATAACCATGGCAACTACTCCTCCTCCTCCTCCTCCTGTCTCCTCTTTATTCATCTCCTCTTTCTTATCTGTTCTTTGTCTCAGAATTCATATAAGTATGCACAGGACAAAATCAGTTAATACATTACAAACACACACAGCCAAAATGAAATATGTGTGTGCATGTGTGTCCAATATAGGCCTAAAAGGAAAGCAGCACCTCAAAGTGCATGTCCCTGGCCTGCATACATGAAAAGCATATGCAAACAAGGTGGCACTGTTATGGATGCCACACAAGTGGTATCTCCCTCTGTGCAAGATCCTCACGAGATGTGCTGGTGTCTCACCTCCCTCTATGTGTAGCCACAGACCTAGCCTAAAGCTACATGAGAATGGCAACACAAAGCTTTTCTGACGGTAATGGGCTGAAGACCGTTGGTCACCTGCTAATACCGTTGCTGTTACAGCCCTTAACACAGGGCTTCCTATTAATCTAGAGATGAGAAGGAAATGGCATTTCCAATCATTAGAGTGAGATTCAGTGGAACGGTTCACATGAAGTTGCTGTAGGCAACATCCGCTCTTGTGGGTCCCCTCTGTCAGACACACTGAAATAGGACAGTGTTGACTGGTTCACAGAGTCAGGAGGTTTGTAACATTTCAGCTGAGAGTACCAGAGACGCTTCTTTTCCCTAAAGAACCTACTTTTGTGAGTGTACAAAAAAACATTAAAAAAATAAATAGGACAGTTTTAATGGCTGGGGCTCATTTCACCACAACAACATTAAAGTTCACACATTACTTATCATGCCAGAGAGAGAGGGAGAGGGGGGGGGGGGGGGGGGGGGGGAGTGAGAAAACTCCTTATCTTTCCCCAGCTTGGGAGAGGGCAGAAACATTATGCGTTTTAAATTCCTGTGTGTCCATCGGCCAAACTCATCTGGAGAACACACTACAGGGAGTCTTGTACACAACTTGTACTGCCTGCCTGCCTGCCTGCCTCCATGGCCACAGTGCTGGGGTAGCACCTTTGAAACGGCCTGGAGGGAGCTCTTCACATTCCCTCCCTGAAACGTGGATTCACTGGGAGTTCATCTCAAGCAGCATGGAGTGGTTTAGCGCTTACTTTCATCTCATCTCTGACAACTAGGCATTTTAATATGCATCAGTTTAAATAGATGGAGTCTCTCAAAAGGTAAAAACACATAATGACTGACAAATATGAAAACAGAATTGGAGTAGTGTGAGATGCACATTCACTTTTTGTGTGTCACAGGATGTCAAATGTCTCACGTCTCTCATTGCCAATTGCGTAGATTGATTGGGCGGTGATCAAATTCTGAGGTTGTCATCAAACTTGGAATAACTATCTATTCAACTGTAACCCAGAGTTGCACAACTTAAATAGTTTTGGGTTTTAGTACAATGTAGTTATTATACCAATCACCACATATATCACCACAACATACCAAACCTAACCTTAAACACAACCCTATATAACTCTAAATACATAATGTACCAGGGTCGGCTCAAGAGAGGTACCCTGCACTAATTCATTAAATGAGTGTGAAGTATCAAGTTCTAAAGGCTAGTTAAAAAGTCCCAACCAAGGTTCATTCATCCGGTCGGATAAGGCAATCTCTATTGAAAGAGCAGGAGGGCATATTTACTGCATGAGTGAGATCTGCATATTCATGGGAAACACTAAAGTCCTCTGTGTCATTCCTGACGCATATCTGAGTCACAGAGACACTGGAAGACAAACATTCAGGGGAAAAAACGACTGCAATGAACTTTGGTCTCTGACATGCCATCACTGCACAACCTCATTGCACCCCACAGGCCATCTAGTCAAGTCATAACAAGCTCAGAGATCATGCAGAACAACAAAACATCAAAAGCAAGTGTGCATCTCTATGGTCCTTTACCTTCTCTTCCTCCTCTACCCCCTCTCTCTCGCTCTCCCTCTCTTCATCCCCCCGCATACCTCTCCTACCCTAAGCAGAGATGTATTCCCCTTGCCCCCATGTAACATCACAGTTCACCCATCGACAGGCAGCACTAATGAATGCTGTCAGAGTCCATTTCTGATCGTCTGAACTCGGGCCTCTCTGCAGTGACCCGCTTCCCCCCCCTGCAGCCTTCCCCCGTAGGGCTCCGGTCCAGACGTGGAGGCCCTGACCTCCGGCCTGACCTGGGGAGCCTGAGTGGCGGGTGCCTACCTCGTTCCCGTGCTTCTGGAGAAACTCGATTTCCTGCTGCGCAAAGGTCGTCATGGAGATGGACTTCACTCTGTGAGGAGGGTTCAGCCCTCGTCTGTGGGTGGGGGGGAGGAAGGGGGGAGAGAGAGAAGGGGGGAAGAGAGAGGGTTGGAGGGGTTAATTTGTTTTCAGGAAAGTACACATCCAGTACGCAATCATTAGACTGGGCCCTGTGTGTGTGTGTGTGTGTGTGTGTGTGTGTGTGTGTGTGTGTGTGTAGAAGAAAGGGGGCAAGAGATAGTAAGTGAGTGGAAGATCTCTAGTCTGGGACAATTCATTAGAATCCTGCTGGGCTCTGGGCTTATTACACACACAGATATGGGACAAGGACAGAGACAGACATCAGGGCTCCTCTCTCTTTTGTGTGTGTGTGTGTGTGTGTGTGTGTGTGTGTGTGTGTGTGTGTGTGTGTGTGTGTGTGTGTGTGTGTGTGTGTGTGTGTGTGCACGCGCGCGCCAAAGCCTCATGAGTGTTCGTGTCCTCAGACTAGGATCTACAATATCTTGGCCATCGCTACGGTATGCAGAGCAGTTCAGCGGAAAAGAATTTACAAGGGCTTACCTAACAACAACATGCAAAAAAGTGTTCTATGAGGGCCATTTCCTTACACCATTTACCCCTTCCTGATAAGAACTCCCATGGGGAAGAGGAAAGAGGTCTTATGCGTGAGTGAATTTATGTGTGTGTGTGTGTGTGTGTGTGTGTGTGTGTGTGTGTGTGTGTGGTGTACAGAGTGAAACCACACCCTTCCATTCCTCTTCCCCTCATCTCATCATGCATCCTTCATCTTTTCCTTGGACTAAATTGGTTCTCTCTCATCAACCCTCCTTCCCTCTCTCAACTTCACCCTCCCTTCCCCTCTCTTAACGTCACCCTCCCTTTCTGTCCCTCTCTCAACTTCACCCTCCCTTCCCCTCTCTTAACCTCACCCTCCCTTTCTGTCCCTCTCTCATCCTCACCCTCCCTTCTCTCTCTCTCAACCTCACCCTCCCCCTCCGTTTCAGTCAGACCCTGCCCAATTCCCAGCTGAGCTCTCTCTTCAAGGCTTCAAAAACACAAGTAGGACATTTTATTTGGGTTGGCAAACATCTCCTCACCCTCCCTCCTTCTCTCTCTCTGTCATACATATTGCAGTATAGCTGGCATGAGAACACCCTCTTGGCCATTAAGTCCTATCACTGTGCTAATCATAAAATGGAGAGGAGCAGACATCTGAGACACGCTATTTACACACACACACACACACAAACACACACACTTGATCACACACACACACACACGATCACACACACACACACACACTTGATCACACACACACACACACACACTTGATCACACACACACACACACTTGATCAATCACAAGACTGTACAAGCACACATGCACACACACACAGGCCAGTAACACTCATATACATTTGTATGCAAACACAAGTTCAATCAAGTAACTTTTAGTAATGAAGAGAGATGGATTCCCTAAAGCAGTGGTCCTCAACCACCGGGCCGTGGCCCGGTACCGGTCCGTGAGGCATTTGTTACCGGGCCGCACAGAAAGAATAAATAATTTATATCAATTCCGCTGTATTAATTATTAGCGTCTGAAAGGTGTTTTATTATGATAAACGCGCTGATTTTCCCGGACGTCACATTCGCCTGTGCCTCTTGTCACGTCAAGACGCTTGTCAAGTTCAAGTGATGCATCACTCAATACATAAGCCCGCAAACTAGCAAAAACATCTTTGGAGAGCTTCTTTGCAAAGATGAAAAGGCCAACTAAGGAGCCAAAAGAGGAGCCTACGACCTTCAAAAGAGAAAGCTTCTTTTAACAGACAATACCAGGAGTCATAGCCTACTTAAAATACGGGTTTATCGCAACATGTGATTCTCACGCACCAAGTCCGCTCTGTTTAATATGTGGCGACATTCTAGCAAACGAGCCAATGAAGCCTTTAAAACTGCTTCGGCACATGGAGACCAAGCACTGATTCAGAGTTATGGTGAGTTGTATTTTTCATGCACTTAACGTTCGTACAATGGTGTTGGCCGCAAATTAACTCCACCTAACGTTAATGTTAGCTTTTGTGTATGAGCAGACCGGGCTTCATTCTATCAAACTCGGGTGCAATTGATTGATTCACATCAATATGAATGGTTGACGTGACTAATAAGACGTGTAAAATGACACCTTGAAGCCGGTCCGTGAAAAAATTCCTACATTAAACCGGTCCGTGGTGCAAAAAAGGTTGGGGACCCCTGCCCTAAAGGACATGAGTTGACAAAGAACATTGCGTCATTCAACATACCTGTGACATGGATACAGGCTGTGTGTAGTGTGTGTGCGTGTGTGTGTATGTATGTATGTATGTATGTGTGTGTGTGTGTGTGTGTGTAGAAGCCTTATTACATTTGACCAAGCCCTTAAATAATTCAGAGCACCGCTATGGGCGACTGAATTGAACAGTGATAGGGCTGAGGACCACTCACAGACACATCCACCATCTGTGGAGGGAGAACAGAGCTCACTGCTGGTGCACACACCTCAGGAGTGTTGGGTCACCTACTGGATGACAGCAGGGAGGCTGGACGGCCTCACTGCTCTGGGGGCTAGAGACACACACACTCTTTCTCACACACACACACACCTCTTTATTCCTCTTCTCTGGTTATCACTACCTTAGGGGGTACCATGCTGATAACACAGGCTCTTCAGTGTGGTCCACTGCATGAGTGAGTAAACCTCTTGCTTAAAGAGAGGATGACAGCTTCAATTTGCAGCCTACAAGGTGCAGGGGGGGGGGGGGGGGGGGGTTCCCTGAGCTCAAAGTGACTTTGGCTGGAGCTCACGTCGAGCGTCTGGTGAGATCTATGCCAAACACCGTCCCCGGCTCTTTAATCCCATCAGGGGACTTATCATGGACTCTTACTAGCGCGGCCAGCAGCCGACTCGGACCACAGCTGACCCTCAAATGGAATGGATCCACTCAGGGATTCATCTGAAGTTGCCAGAAATCCTAATCCCAATATTACAGCCACAAGCTTGTATGCAGCATTTTGACCCCCCAGTTGGATTCAGTGGACCCCCGCCAAATTAGGGCTATGTACTTCAGAGAATCAGAGGGCGCCTGTCAGGTTGGTATCCCCACAGCTGAGTGACAGGTTCACACAGGAGGACCCGTAACCTTCGGGACGAGGGTCAAAAGGACCGCACGCATCCGCTGGCTCAGCCCTGACGTGAAGCATGCACAGCTGGCCAGGCGTTACCTGACACAACCTGCTCCCAAGGGAAAAGACAATCTCTTACAAATGTTCCTGTTTCCTCTTATGCAATCAGAAAAGGATCTCATCCAGGATCTGAGCCCATGAGACAAGAGTAAAACATTCCTCAGTGGTTTATCTCAAATGAAAAGCAGCCCAGGACTAAAGAGAGACAGAGTAGCTAAATAGACTAGGAGCTTTGTTTAGACACCACTACCAAATGATTTCACACAGAAAGTCCACTATTGTGCCAATATCATTCAAATCTAGTCAGAGGACATGAACATTCAATTCAATTTTATTTATATGGCACCGAAACAATACGATTGTATCAAGACGCTTTACAGAGCCCAAGGCCGGAAACCCTGTGACCGAGTTTCATTGTCATTTAAACTCACACGATCACGACTCTCACCGCCAGATGGGACAATCTACTGCCATCAGGAAAATAGCCTAATGCAGGGCTCGGATGAGGAAGAATATTATAGACTACCTGTTTTCGGCGTGTAGGCGTGCAGGCTACACGCCGAAAACAGGTAGTCAATAATATTCTTCTTCATCCGAGCCCTGCATTAGGCTATTTCCCTGATGGCAGTAGATTGTCATGGTCACACACATTCTGAACTCTTACTAATGATGTATAACGTTTTCTTAATATATAATGTTTTCTTAATACCACACCCTATTCCTTGCCAGTAGCTTCTCAGCATGTTCAATAATGTCTTGTGTGTCATTATTACCATTACATACACAAATTACATATATTACCATCAAAGTGAAGCAATTGTGTGGTTGTTCCCACTATTGTTTGGCAAGACTCTGGCATCCGTCATGTTTTGTGCCACATCAGCTATTTCCTCCTTCCTCATTTGTCCTCATTGCATCAGAACTTATCAGAGTGCATTTCCTGAAACAACTCCAGGGTATTTCAAATCTAGATGGATGAATCAGGCCATACAAAGTACTACGCCTAATCTGCTGACAAGTGTGTCTGACGACCCAGTTAGTGAGTAAGATATCTCTTTAATGTCCCATTACGCGCAGATTAGATGCTTCCAACACGTACTCTCCTGTGTGTTTTTAGTAATGTGTGTGTGTGTGTGTGTGTGTGTGTGTGTGTGTGTGTGTGTGTGTGTCTATTCTAAGTAGTGGGAGTGATTGTACAGCGTTGCTCTCATTGCTGGAGGATGGCCTGGGTGAAGCAGACTAGAGCAGAGGCCTGATTAACAGCACGGTGCAGAGAGGAGAGATACGTTATCTAGCCTGAGGGAGATAGAGCTCATTAATGACCAACCCACTTCAACAGTCACCAACAAGGACATTTGCTACAACAGAAGTATGCACACCCACCTACGTATTTCAATGACACTCATTTGATAAGATTAAACTTCACTAACAACAGAAAAATATGGCATGCAGGAGGTCTGATGATTGTGAGTGTGTGAAGGCCTCAATATACTTCTGCATCCCCTCTCCGTCCTCGAAAAAAAATGGGCGGGCGGTGGATTCAGAAAAATTTAGACAAATTTGAACGTACTAGTCGGTGCTACATACTACTCCGACGGCTATCCGTCCTGAAACCTTTTCAGCGCCGGACCACTTGGTGGGGTAATGACTGTTTGTCGAGGCCGTAGCTACCCCATTACCTCTTTGTTGGAAGTCTTTGATTGTTTTTACTCCCTTTCCTCCCTCCTCGCAACTGTCACTGACATGACATGTAGGCAGGTGTCGTTACATGGGCCTTGGAGACATGTAGTTCAGTTATAATTCACATGTCTAATGCTATATATATTCACTTGAGAAGGCAAATGTATCTCCATCGTGGTGGTCATTTTTTTTTGTGAAAAACATAGTAGCGATTTATAACAGAACAATATGCTTATCTTACATACAATAGAGAAACTATTATAAAACGATCCAATAAAATGAATACGTTCTTATTTTCTTTGGTATTTTTGTCACATTCAGATTTGCATGATTTCTGGGTAACCTTTATATCAATACAACGCTATGACAACGCACTCATTGTGGCCAAGAGACGGTTGTCAAAAAGTGGTAACGTGAATGTGTCACTATGAAACAAAGCATGCACACTTCGAACAAAATTACCCCCAAAACTCTGAGAAAAGGGCCAGAAAAATAAACCCACGGTAATCCTACCAATCAACATGCAGTTGTATAGTTATATCAGCCACACAACAAGAGCATGCATACCTCAACATACAGTTGTGGGACTGCCTTTTCAACCATGAATATGTTGAAAAACACATACAGGAGCACACTTACTTATAATCCTCTCCCTGGACACCTTTAATGCCCAATTTCCAAGAAGACGATCTTAGAGAAATTGCTGTGTGTGTGGTAGTCGTTTATTGTATAAATACCTCTTCCCGGCAATCCTCACATACAGCGAACGATGGCAACAAGACAATGGCTGATGGTGGAGCTGGACTAGTTTGAGTTTGTTAGCAGAGGACGTGCTTGTAGCAATTTTTTTTGGGTGACAACTACAACAACAACAGAACAGGAGACAGAGGCGCAGGTGGTATGTACGTTTACTATATTTTCCGCCAAATCAAGCGTTTGCGTATTCACAATAACACTCAAAAGTGTGCTGCTAATGCTTAGACCAGATACAGATAGTAGCTAGCTAGCCTCGCTGCTAACAAGTACAACGTTATCGTGCTGATTATGCTCTCACACGCCAGCCTCATTGAGGCAAAAGTAATTTTTGCCTCAAATGTCTTTCACATGCCGTATGTAAAGTCAGACATTCTAAATAGGTTTTACACATACATGTAATACATTCCTATTTAATGAATGCAAAGCCACCAGCCAAGAGACCAACAGTGGTCGGGAGCAATGTACTTTTCGAGGGTTTAAATAAAATACAGTAGCCGTAATGCCGCAGGAGGTGAGGCTTTGTAGTTTACCAAAGTCGTACTAAAGCATTTTGACGGAAAACAGGAAATGTGAGGTCCTGACATGTGTGATTCCGGAAATGATGTTGTTTGGAAATGATGCCGTAAGCTGGCCAATCACAGCCAAGGGGGTATCCGACTCTCTCCGACTCTTTAAGAAAAGTTAGAAAAAAGCGTTTGTCTCCGACCAGCTCTCCGACGGCTCAGATGGACGTCAACACCTGGGTGAAGGTGTTACCAAGGCGTGCCAAAGTGCCCCTCTACGACCAAATTGGAGAGAATCGTAGAAGTGTAAAAAGGCCTTGAGTGTGTGAGTGTGTGAGTGTGTGTGTGTGTGTGTGTGTGTGTGTTTGAGAATGATGCCAGCACAGACACAGGTGCCGGCTGTTGTCGGTTCTCACCTGTGTGTGAGTGGGTGTGTGGGGATTCCACTGTGTGATTGTGGAGAGAAAGAGGGAAGCCCTTGGGCGGGGTGTGTGTGTGTGTGTGTGTGTGTGTGTGTGTGTGTGACAGTATAACAGAAAAGATAGGCAGCTTGAGCACCACATAAGGGACATGTCACACATAAGTAGGTCAGGACACATACGTCTGTGTGTGTGTGTGTGTGTGTGTGTGTGTGTGTGTGTGTGTGTACACACTGCTGAAGGGAAAACAAAAACCCTTTTACAAAACAAAAGTCATATGTGAATAACATATCAGGTTATGACTCATTTACATGACTAGCTCTGTAGTTCCCATAACTAGATATATCTGCATCACACACACACACACATCAGTTCTCTCCAGTGGATGTGCTTTCTGTGTGTGGTGTCCATGTTCCCAGCCTTGGGCAGGTAACAGTGGAAGCTAGTTCAGGAAATCTGGGTCAGATACTGGGAAAGTATCCACTACACTCCCAGCTTTCAAGTGCCTGGTTACAATAAAGTACTGTTACAGCCACACAATATGTTGGGTTTTTTGTGCAAGGAAAAATATATATATTATTATTTCGCGTTTTGGATATTCTTGAGCACTGCAGATAGACATTATAATTTATGTGTGTGTCTTTCTATATTAAACAGAGATAGTGTACAGAGCTAAAGACATCATTGGTAGAGTGTCTGTGTGTGTGTGTGTCAGAGATACAGAGACTTCTGTGTGTGTGTGATGCAGAGAGAGGGAGTACTAAATGGATATATTCAGCCATTAGGGTGTGTGAGCCGGCAGACGCACAAAGAAGCTACTGCCTCCTAGTTGGTGCTCCCCCTCACAGCTGCAGAATACCAACACACACAGAGTCGCGAAGAGCTGTACGATCTCTCTCACACACACACACACACACACACACACACACACACACACACACTCCACCGGAGAGCTGTGTATAATCTCTCTGTTTAAAACAGACATGCACATACACACGCACACACACACCCTTTGTACCACATTTGAGACAAGCAGCAACGTACCTGTCCATCATTTGCATAATGTTTTTCCCTGACAAAATAACTCCCCTCAGCCTCCGCTGCTGGGCCAATCACAGCCTCCCCTGCTGGGCCAATCACAGCCTCCCTTGCTGGGCCAATCACAGAACTAGGCTGATGTGCCTGGAAGAAACAGCTGGGTTGACAGGAGCTCCGCCCGCCTGTGTGTTTGGACTGAGGGCGCCTGGAGTTTACCTGTCCGGAGGCAACACACATGCCACCTGGAATGATGCAGCTACTACTAAGACACTGGTTCCACCTGGCAATAAGATCATTTTATATGACGTGATATGACCACCAATCATATTCATTCTAGTCTCATACACATTAATGACTGGAGCCTTTTTAAGCAAATGTTAAATGATGAGGCATCATTCACCCTTATCGTGTCAAACCCAACAGCAGCGAAGGCCTTTCTGTATCTGAGTGGCCTTGCTTTAGTCTTCCATCTTCCTCTAAATGGTTCGTGCTACAGCTGGCACAAGCGAAAGGATAAGGATGTAATCGCTGAGATTAGGTGAGCTGGCAAATTCAGCTTTTTGTCCAAATCTTTTAACTGCAACACCATTTGTACTATATAAAAAAAACTCTACAAATTCCCTACTGAAGCATATTGCACAGCCTTCTTCAGCTCAGAGGCCTCCGTAGCCCAGTGGTAGCCCAGTGGTAGCCCAGAGGTAGCCCAGAGGTAGCCCAGAGGTAGCCCAGAGGTAGCCCAGTGGTAGCCCAGGGGTAGCCCAGAGGTAGCCCAGGGGTAGCCCAGTACATGCAGGCCTGTGAAATGGACTGATCAGAGGGCATGTCTTGAAAAAAGAATGCGTGGCCTAAAGGCAGACAACCACAGGTAGGCTATAGGGCACATACTCTTGACAACCCCGCCTCATGCAGTCAGACACACTTAACACAGGCATGGAATAAATGACCAGCTTTCAAACATAAAACACAAACATGCACATTTCAAGTGGTCCCACCCTCTCTCTCAAATACAAACACACACTGTTGTTCTTCAAGCAGCCAACACACCCACAGAAGGAATGTGTTTACACAACGACCCCTTCAAGAGCCTTTGTGAGTGTCAGGTGTGTGTGTGACGTGTGTTTTGACCCTGTAGTGACCTGCCCGAGATCTCCCTTCCTAGCTCCCTGCTCCCCCCAAGACAAAGGATCAGAGTGAAATAGGGCATCTAAGCTTAACTTCTAGTGTCATCTAGCGATTTTTGACAGGGCTTGCTCTCATACTTCACGGGTCAACCTAAAGGCCACGGATAGCAGTGCTGTATTCAAGCATGTCAATAACTCAGTGTTGTACGAATGTGGTGTATTTATTACAGTGCACTAGTGGAGTGAAGCCATTTTACTGGTTCAGGCAATGCAAAAGGGCCACATGGCCAGGTCAGACACACAGCACACCAACACCCAAACTCTGAACTGAAACAAAGTTTGAATTTATTGTCATTTAGATTGTAAAATATTTCTTACCAACATACACACATGAAAAGCGATTAATTGAACAACTGATACGCTCACTCTCTCATTAATACCCCACCTTCAAACCAGCTAAATACTGAGAGCTACCCATCAGCAGAATCAGAAACAGGCGTCAATTTCCCTAAGCAGGCAAGGCTACATTGATCCATACCATCTCATCCGCCAATACAACATGACAAAACTGCCTCACGCGGTCTCCTGACCAGCCAATCAGGCTCCAGTTGAGGGGTTTCCCCATCAGCCCTTGCCCTACTCTCAGATCCCTAGGAGACTCCAGACAGATCTCTCAGGACACAGGGAAGTGTGCCGGCGCTCAGAAAAGAACTCAATTAAGGCAGACCCACAGCACTGCAGGGAAATGCACGCCTCTCCATCCCCAACTAGAGTGAGGGATGAACAAGTCAAGACGAGAGGGGCGCTGGAGAAGATGTGGGCCGAGGAGGAGAGGAAGAGAGTGGAGGGGATCCCATAAGCATGACCGTTATGTAGAGGAGTGGGGCCCAGGGTTGCCAGGAGACAAATAGAGGTTAACAGGTGAAGGCATAAAGATGGATAAGGGAGGGTGAAAAGTAAGGTCACACACACATAACTCATAGACCTAGACCAGACTTCTACAGTAGGTCCTTAAATCAATAGGGGTGTGCAAAAAAATCGATTCACAATCGTATCGCGATTCAAGTGCTTTCGATTCAGAATCGATTCATAGAATTCCAAAAATCGAATGTGTGTTTTTTTTTTTAAGATTAAGGTTCTTTTTGGCTTCGCAAACTGTGTAATAGGCTAACGTTACGGTTTGAGTGATGGTGAGCGCGATACGGCGAAATGGTTGATCAAAAGCTTCTGAATAGAAAGTTTACCTTTAAAAGTTGTGTTGTGGAAAAGAAGCGAGCTTCACTGTTGTCTGAAAATGTCAACAGGCAGATGGCTGAAAGCACAGAAGTAGTAGGCTTACCTTTTATTGGTAACCTAACTGTTACGGTTCATTGTTTTTGAAATAAGAGGCCTGACTTCTATGTTCACAGCAAACTTGAAAAAAAGAAAATATTAAGCCATGGTTTAACTGCACTAGAGTCTGAAATGTGCACTTTATAATTTTATTTTGTACCGCCCTGTTTGGCAATGTTGTTTTTCAATAAAATAAAACATCGCATAAAGCAAGCCAATCCACTTTTCCATGATAAGAGCATTAAAATAAAATTTGCGATTAATCGCGATTAAATATTTTAATCGTTTGACAGCACTAACATTTACATACTGTGAATCAATTTTTTTTTTAAATCGAGAATCGTTTTTGAAACGAAAATCGATTTTGAATCGAATCGTGAGCCTAAAAATCGGTATCGAATCGAATCGTGACATTTTCTGAATCGTGCACCCCTATAAATCAACCCTCCTCGCTGTGTGGTGCAGTAAAAACATGGCTGCCTGTCTCCACCGGAGGAAGAGATGAGAAAGTCAGGATGAAAAATGAGGAGAGCTAGAGAAGATAAGAGCCATCAACAGTAAGAGGAGAGCAGAAATACTTCAGCAAGGATCAGCAACACAGTCCATTTCCGTAACATCCATAACGCTGGGTATTTTGTCACTTCTCTCAAAATCCAAAGGGTCAAAACATTTCATATTGCAGGCTTATCTTTATCCCAATAAGTGTAACTAAAATATGTATATTCAATTTTCTAATTCAAATCAATGCCTTGTCAATGTTAAGCTTAGTTTCCAAATTTCTCTCTGAATGTAACATCCATAACGCTGGAATTGCCCAGGAGTTATAGGAGTGGTGAGGAGAACAATGAGGTTCAGATGTGAAGGTTAGAACACGGAAGAGAGGGTGGAGAGGGCAAGGACATACAGGACATGGTGTG
Source organism: Sprattus sprattus (assembly GCF_963457725.1). Taxonomy (NCBI): domain Eukaryota; kingdom Metazoa; phylum Chordata; class Actinopteri; order Clupeiformes; family Clupeidae; genus Sprattus; species Sprattus sprattus. Next base: position 26,947,685 of record NC_137928.1, on the reverse strand, counting down.
TTTTGGGGATGACATCGCTAGTAATACAGCACTGCTGATTGTGCAGTGTTTTAAGAGACCCAAAGTGTCTGAAGAGTCTTCGTATTTTGTAGTGCGGAGGGAAACTACAGCTAGACACATATGAGCAATAAAATAGCCCTGCTGTATGTGTTCAGCAAACTTTGCTGTAACAAGCTTGCTAGCCACACAGCTAATGATAATAAACTCTTACCCTTACATGGTACACTGAAAGATTCTCAAACAGTACACAACACCACTATTATTCAGTTATCAAGCACAATGTATGCTAGACATGATGAACTAGTAAGATATGCTAGCTAGTTAGCCGGTCCTAGTTGCTAGTGTAATCACACAAAATCCACCTTTTTTTCTTTTGTGAAGTGAAGCAGCACCTTATTTTATTTAGACTTGGCAAACCGAACAAAACTTGCGATTGTAGCAAACCATAAGAACTGTTATCATTGTATCTCTAGTGTGTGCAACACCTACATCCGTCTCCCCTCAATCAGTTGTCCTAGGTTGGGAGGAGCCCCACTGTCTTAACTAATAACCAGTGAGTCAACACAGTGGGGGTACACACGGGAGAGAAGAGGAGCGGAGAGGAGAGGAGAGTCCTTCCTCTCTCTTCATCCAACAGACAATTATTAACCATTAGCACACTAACCATGGGAGACATGACAACACCCCACAGTGACACACAGCAGGGGAAAGGTGAGGGCTAAAGGTAACCGGGGGGATCTGAGAGATTCCAGAGCAACCATGCATTTCCTGGGATTTCTCCCACTCTGTGGGGATCTGTCTGAACACAGCTGGGTCCCAACAGTGCTCATCATCACATCTACCGCATAGGATATAGATAGACAGACGTCACAAAGCCGCAGTAAGAGTCTGCACAATGACGTGCATTTCTTTCAAGTGATCCAAAAATTCAAAACACCCAGAAGCAGACTGCAATGCAGGCCAAAGGAAACACTCACTCACACCAACAGACACAAAGCACCCCTTTCAGTCACGCATGGGACTTCAATACGACATGATTGGGATTCATCAAACTTTTTTCTTACAAGTGATGACCCATGAGAGATCTATGATCTTACATTATGTCATGAAGGATAACTGGGTCACTGAATTTCACCAAACAATTAGGATTATTTCTTCGTGCTGCAACAGATTGTTTGGATGGAGGTCAAAGCAGCATTTCTGAGTTAGCTAGCTGTATAACTGTGCTAAGTACAACCTGGAGAAATCCCACAATTCTGAAACAGACTGTCAAAAATATTGTGTTTATGTTTTCAGGCTACTTGGTGGATCTGGATTTGGATCATTGTAATCCTTCTGTGTGTGTGAAATATCCCCTGCCATGTTCACTAATGTGGCAAACTTAAAGGGTCAAGGAATGGTGTTGCTAAATGCGGTGTGTCTAGCAGGCAGAAGTATCTGTAAAATGAGAACAGAAACTGGCTGTGTTGAACATGTGACTGAACTTCCAGGAACCAATTTGTCCGCATTCTCTTTGTACAGGTGCAAAAAGATGGTCAATGGACACAATATTTGCTAAGAAAAGGTACACAAGTACACACACACACACACACACACACACACACACACACACACACACACACACACACACACACACACACACACACACACACACACACACACACACACACACACACGCTTCTACCTATAAAATAAACCATTCTTCTATGAAGGGTTATATGAGCTGTTAAGGTGAATACTTGTGGGCTCAAATAATGACTGTAGTGCCCAAATTGTGAGTACTTCAGGCCAAAACGTCAGGGTCTTCTTAAATAGTCATTAAGAGATCATCTTTGTGACATTGTTTCCATGTAGGGGAAACAGCTCTGGACAGGAAAGTCAAGTGCACACGCTTTTTAAGCTCACCCTTACAAAGGAGCCATTACAAAGATGCGAGTACACAGCTTAGGCTATGTGATGGCTCTTTCTAGCTTCTCTTCTCTTTTTTGCTGGACATATTTATGAATGGCACAACAGTAAAGAAATATTATACGATTCCAATATTACGTAGTAAAGCTGACTGGTCACCAACCCATCTCTTAAAATTCTTTTCTTTAACTTCCCGTTGAATTCTGATTATTTTCCATTTTTGGGAGGGGCAGGGACAAATATTTAACACTAATCCTAAATCCGTAGCTGTACAGATGCTGAGTTACACAACCACGCAGGGTCGGACCGAGCTGGATTGAGTCACTGACAACTGTCAAAAGCATTTCGTGCCAACTAACAGTAACGTAAGCTAGCTAATTGAATGGACAGTCAGTTAGCTATCCCACAATAGCACCACAGTGTGCATGTGGAAAGTCATTACTGACTTTCAAATGAGAGGAGGCGAGTTGGCACTGTGCGCCACATCAATAATAAACAAGGTGCAAACGATAAACAAGTGTATGATTACGCGCCATTGTGAACTGCCCTCGCAGAGTCGTGGCGTGCTGCAGGCTATTAACAGAGCCCATCATTTAGCATCAATCAACAAGTTGTCACAAGCTTTGGCTCGGGGCTAAACTACGTCTGAGGTACTAGATAGCGGTGGTCAAGCCAACTGTCACTACTTGCCGGTTGTTTGAATTGCTGTTCAAGAACCGCCTTGTTGTCTGCTCTTGCTAGCTACCGGTCAATGACGAGATAACGGCTAAATTCTTGAGGGCGCTATGTCAAGCTATCCAACAGACAGTCTTACAATATAGGTTTCAACTAAATCACAAATAAATGTCCTGCTACTCTCCAACGCTGTGGGTCGTTTTGAATACAAACTGTGTGACGAATCGTTTTTCATAACAGTCCTCGATAAATATTGTAGATGAACTTGGCTGGTAGCTTTGAAGAAAGGGGCCTGGATAATGCAGCTAGCCGTAGCTAGCGCGCCTTACCAGGTCAGAATCAGGGGCGTCTCACAACTAGCCAATGTGCGCTGGATGGGTATCTCAAACTCGACATGATAACGTTAACCTTAAATATCCTAGCTTGACTCTTTAGCTTGTGACAGTCAATGTAAGCCATCATTACTTTTCCGAACAGCATCACAAACGTACCACCAGGCTATTTGTTAACAAAAACATTAAACCAGCTATAACATGTCTATCACAACAAGATCATGAAGTTGCTCCGTGTTAGCACTGCCCTATGGTAGCGATTATGTTAACGCGCTGTTACAGCTAAATGTCTGGCTAAATAGCTTAGCTTTGAATGTGGCTAGCCGGCTAGCTACCCAACCCCCCACCCACCAGACAAAAATGCAGACAATAATGTCGGCTTGTGTTGAAGGCAGGTCTACAAACTCTTATGTGAAGTGTTTGTAGTTTCCTCTAACATTTAACATCCATTAATATGTGCATGTCCTCAATGTAATAAGGTCACTTGCCAATAAAAACGATCTGCAAATAGGCAAAGTGTTACTTACAGAATACCGGAGCAGGAGGTACAGACGAAAGACCCCACCGTCATGTTGGCATAGGTTGGGCCGCGTTGGTCGCAGTCAAAGCACTTTCTATTGGGAGGCAAACTAGTCATTTCTCGGAGCATCTTCAGGTGTTTCTCCTCCTGCTTTCGCTTCGCACTCGCAGCCATGGCTGGGGCCAGGATAGGTAGGATCAAGGGAGGGGGAAAGACAAACCGGCGAGGGACCTGAAACACCCAGGTACAACGTGCTAGCCGCGGCTTAACAGATAGCTACCAACTCGCGGTCGAGCGAAGTCAGATAGAGGAGGGCGGCTGAATGAAGAGACGGACCGGAATTCACAACGGCCTCACGTTGCCACGAACAAGGAGTCGAGGCGCCGTAGTCAAGAGAAGAGCACGCAACGCCGAGACTGGATCCTTTCTGAGTGCGAGTTAGCGCCACCCAGCAACCCGAAACTGTCTTTCAATTCGCTGTTTGCTTGACCTAATTCACAGCAGGCTACACTCGCTTCAGCCTAGAATGAAACACCGAAGTTTTCTTCTTTGTGACATCTACTGCAATATCACTTGGCACAACAGAAAGTTGAAAAGCATTAGAAACAATAGGCCAACAGTACGCAAAAGAAAACCTTTTTAATGTCTTTAAAAACGTCATTCAGTAAAACCTCGCATTTCAAATAAAGCAATAGGAGAAAATCCTAAAAGAATTGAGGCTAGCTTTGATTAGACGGCTGATTTGACATTCCCCTTCATCTCCAATTCCACAGAAGTTTGATGTTGAGGCTGACATGTTCAAACATCAATATCTCTTCCAGGAATTGCTGCAATTGATTGATCACTGTCACTTCTAGTTCGTCTGAAAAAAGGGGTAACATCACCTTTTGGCAAGCCAGCCCTGGCATGCCACACAACATCCAGACAGACTTGTGGACACATGTGTCCAATTTCCGATTTCAGTCCGATTTAAATTGGAGATTGGACACATGTGTCTCCCCAAATCTAGATGAATTGTGTCCGACTTGAGTCTGACTGGACTCCGATGTAAACCCCTGGATACACGATTCGATTCCGCTGGGATTTGGACTGGGCGCGCATGTGTCTCTCGAATCTAGATTCAAATTGGACAACAACAACTTTTGCACGTGCTTGAGATCGTGCCCACAGACATATACATGCATCGTATTTCTATGGTATGATAATCGCTGCTAGACGCTCAGTTTTGTGCTCCCTCTCATTCACGTTGAAATACTGAAACCGAAACTGAAACTTTGAAACTGGAACACAACTGTTTGGGACAGAACGCTCTAATTCAGTGAGCAAATATTTTCATATTACTTTTCCACCAGTTAGTCATGTAATCCATTCATATCGATGTGAATCAATCAATACTAATACAACTTTAACTGTGGTGTGTTTTTGTTTCATTTCACAACGTATTTACTGTATAATCAATGGTAGCAGATGTAAACATTCCGCATTTGATTTGAACTGACACTGCCAAGATTTAGATTGGTCACTGCCATGTGCTTTGAGATAGAGCAGTTAACCCCCCATGGAGACCCCATGGAGAGAATCGGATGGGATCGGAGTGCTGCCATCATGTGCCCGCACTATCCTGGACCAAGGAGGCATACATGAGTTCACTGACTGGCATTGTTCAGTTTAGAAATAGTGACCAAAACAGAACCCCTTTGTTCTTTATCAGGTGATTAAATAAAGGCAAAGAATATCTCATACTCATGTTGTTTTGCAAACTGGTGACAACAGTGGTTGTACCAGTGAATGTGTAGCCTTCCATGTGGAGGCTTCTAAATTTGTAGGCTGTCACATCATTGCTTACATTTTTGTCTGTGTTCTCCATTGTAAGTTTCCAAAGACTTTAAACCATCATTGCACCAGCTCTTTCTGTGTTTATTTAAAAAGCTCTGTCAATATTAGGGTAAAATGACCTATCAAAACAGAATAAAACTGTTTGAAGGTCATTGACATAATATGAATCCATGGGAACCATAATGTGGATAAAACAGTGTTAAAATGGATATGGAATGCATCATTTTCTAATTTCATTCAAAGTGGCAGCTTTCTGGTAATTGCAGAACCCTGTGGCTTTTACTAACATTTAGCAGGTACACATGAGCTACCAGCTGTTTTTTCCCAAAGCTAATCTCCCTTTTAGTTACAGAAGAATGTACAAGAAAGCTTCTTCTACAGCAGTAGCTTTCAAACATTCCTGCTGGAATGCTGTCTATGCAAGTCCGATAACGAAGAGCTTGATGACTTCCTGTCAAAGGCTTAGCACTGATCACAGTGCAGACACCCATAGAGTAACAAGCACTGCATTTCCTGTTTGTGGCTGTACCATTTCCTGTTTTCTGAAAAGGCACAACTTTACCACTCTTGCTATAAAGGGAAACACACACACACACTATTAATAATATAGATTAAATCTCTCTTGCTTGAAGCTAGTCTGTTATTGCCCTAGAGGGGATGAAAGCCAGATCTCTTGAAATTACACAAGACATAATGTTCTTTTCATAAATCTCTAAGCCATCACACGTTGACTATTCTCTTTTTTTATTGACTTTCTCTGAGCCTGTTGAAACCACGCTTTCCATGATAAAATTATAGCAGAGAAGTGGGAATCGAGCGCTTCCATTATACCAGCTTCTTTCTGAAATACCTATTTTATTATTCATGAATATTTTGCATGAGTATCAATAATACATATGCGACGACAGAAAAAAAAAAAGACATAGCAAGAACATACAATGAGATGCCTTGATTACATCAGGGGATGTGTGTGTGTGTGTGTGTGTGTGTGTGTGTGTGTGTGTCTGTGACAGCTCAATGTCTCTGTCCTGTCCCCTTCATTCCTTCTGGGGTTAGCTGTTGGATATCATATCCCCAGAACTCAAATATCTGATTTAGCTGGTCAAGACAATCTGATTTCTTGTTGTGTTTTTTTTTTTTAGAAATGTGTTGAAAGTCATCCAGTAAGCGATGGGAGCATTGATTGTTTGTGAGTGAGTGAGCCCTCTAACCACTGCTAAGTGCATGTGTGTTGCTTTGGGATGTCTGCAGCAACGCTGGGCTGAAGTCCAGGGGCCGCTGGTTCTCTGTGTAGCCGTAGAGCTTTTTCAGACCCACGCGGGCTGCTTCCTCCTCTGCCGCTAGCAGCGTCTCACCAGGTCCCTCTGCCAGGAGTTTCTTATCACTTATCACAAACAGGCAGATGCATTCAACCACAGTTGCCACATAGACACACACACAGACACACACACACAAACAGACACACACACACACATACAGGCAGAAACAGAAGTTAATAATCATCTTTCAATAATACCCACAACATTAAGTATACTTATATTCTACTGTGTTTGTTAGAGCTCAACTATGCTAGAAACAATAATAAGAAAACTAATGACTTAACATTTTATGATTTACTAATTTGTATATGCAGGTAGTGTAAACTGTGGCAGAGTAACTATATGGCTGGACGTACGTGTAAAGGCCCACAAAGAAGAGTGGGAGGACCGTGCTGGCTCCGGCCGAACGGAGGAGACGAGGCTCAGGAAGGGGCAGCCCTCGGCGAGAACACTCCTCCACCAGCAGGCCCATGGGGTTCACCACTGACCACATGTCAAACAGATCCTTGCCAATCAGCTGTGTGGTCAGGAAATCCTGCAGAGATAAATGGAAATGACTCAGGAATCCTGAATATACATGTAATCAGACAATGGGCCTCATTTATAAAACGTACTTACGCACAGAATTGATCTTAGACTGTGCGTGCGATCAAATCCACGTCTAAGTACAGATTTATAAAAACCGTCTTAGACGTAGAAAAGGACGTATCTCTACGTCTGGTTTTAGTTCGTGTAAGTACATTTCCTTGTGGCAATACTGGAGTACTGCAGGGATTTAGAACTCAAAGCGCCGACACGCAGTTTCATTGTCATCATCGTGCACCACCGTCACCATTAGGGCTAATGTTTCGCTCAATAAAATCAATTAAACTATTAGAACAATTCACACATGAATGAGATTCACGTCTAATAGGTATTTCGTTTTAATTTCACAAGTGTAAAACATTTCGCTCAATCTATAGCCTATAGAAAGTCTAATAGTGGCTTAGTTTTCATTAGGAGATATAGCTGCATTGGCGTTGTTAGATGATATTGCCAACTGCGCAATAAGGAGAGAAAGGGTTTTTTCGTGATCGCGCACACTTTTTGACACAGGATGATGTATGGCTGATAAGCAGGTAGGCCTACAGCTTGTCGAGAGCGTTGTGCCCAAATAGCCTCTCGTCTACAGAGGCGCACCAGATGCAACCAGGCCATACACGTTCAGGTTTTGTCTGTTCTTGGATTCCTGGCTACAGGAACGTTCCGATGAGAAATTGGAATTCATTCAGCAGAATTTTGCCCGATGTTCTTTGCAGTATTATCACTTTATATGCCCGTAATTTATTAGATTTCCATACAGTGCCCAGGAACAGCAACATGTGTAAGAGGATTTCCTGCGTAAAACAGGGTTCCAATGTATTTTCATCCAGATTGCGCACACTCAAACAGCCTAGGAAGACCACTTTAATACAGCACATGCCCGTGCGCGGTTGGTAATGGAGCACAGCAAAGGCATGCCTAAGGGAAGGTGGCGATGGCCGGCGAGACTCAAATGCTGGAGCAGCAGGTGCTGCTGCCGCAGATGCACCTTCTGGTGCTGCTCGTGCGACAGTTGCGGCCGCTGGTGCTTCGGAGACGTGCCTTCTACATGTCACATACTTTGCTTTTGCCATTACGCCACCAGACAGGCTTTCTAACGATGTTTTGGCCCGCATCTGCTCTTCCATCAGCAGAACGTCGATGTCAGCCTCACTTTAATTCTTCTGTTTACATGTTTCTTTCTTGCTTGCCACTGTCACAGAGAGTTTGTGCATTGAGGATGCGCTCTGTTTGTGCATTAATAATATGCTGATTAGATTAAATAGGGGCGTTTTGAGGGCGGAGATTCAGTTGCGCACAATTTCACTACCATTTGTGATTTATAACCGAAGGATTGGCGTACACGTGTTTTTTGTGTGTACGTCTGTTTACTGTGGATCTCACTTACGCTCATTTCAGGAAATGTCTTAGATTAAATTTAGGATGGTTTCTACGCAACGTTTTATAAATGAGGCCCAATGAGATAAAAATTGGCACAGAAATAAAAGGGAGTTACCCAAGAACAAGGGGCAATTACAAATAAACATACAAGCAAACAGAAGAGATTAATGCAGTATCTTCTCTAGCAGTTACATACTTTTTTTCTTATCTTAACTGTTCACATAGACTATCCAGGTGTAACGTCTGCAAGTTGAATCCACTTAATGAAACTAATTTGATAATAAGTTGCCTGTATCTGCCAGATAGAAAAAAGTATAACAGGAGGCTGACAGGTTATCTCTTAAAGCCAGTATCAAGGGACAGACAGGGTCTTGAGGAGGGCTTGGAATTGTGACAGGCAGGAAGAGGTTCTCACCCTGAGGAAAAGTCCTGCTCTGTGAGGCCCGCTGCTCTCCTCCAACACTGCCACTGTGGCGCAGAACGTCCCGTACAGAACCTCGTCAGGCACAGGAAACTTGGCGCTCATCGTCAGGTCCTCCACGCCGAGGTTCCGTGCCACGTGACACACAACCTCAAAGCCCATCAGGTGATCCAGCACGGCAGCCACCCCCTCATCGGGCAGGCTAGGGTAACTGGCACGACACCAGTCCGACAGGAAGAGTCGCGTGAAGGCCTTTCCCTGGGCGCAGAGCTCTGTGTTGTCATTCAAGACCAGCGCTGCCACCTCATGCTCCAGGCCCAGGGCCCCACGTTTCTCCTGCTCCACGCGGACATAGCAGGGGTTCACAAAGGCCGTCTTAAGCCTCTCCAGCTGGAAGTTCTCCTGCAAACGGACACCGAATGCTTCCACTTCTGAATGGTAATCCCAGTTAGGTTTCTCTGAGCTGGAGGGAGGGAAGAGGGAGG
>NC_137928.1:26903227-26933227 GCF_963457725.1 Sprattus sprattus | reverse complement strand
AAATCCAGAAGCACCAGCCCCCACCCACCAATAGCCATGCCATGCTACTACAGCAGAGATGCTCAAACGTACCACACACACACACACACACACATTTTTACGGAGAACACGGAACACAAACATGCTTTCTGCAACCAACGAGATCTAGGACCTCATAAGGCTGAGTGATTTGAAAGGTTACAGTAATGCTTTGTAAGGACTTGATGGGGGTGGGGCGGCAGGGTTGGGACTTGGAACCGTGCGCAAGGTCTTATGTAATAAGCGTAAAAGCACAGGCCTGGCTGAAGGGTCTGTTAAGGAGGATGTGTGTTGTGTGATTCGCTAGTGTTATGTCATGGGGAGAGAGGGGACACCGAAGGGCTCTGTGGCAAGGAGAGGAGAGAGCATGGCAGAGAGGCCGAGGATGGGGCAGGGAGGGGAGGGGATCCACACGAGAGCGCATTGGTGCAGCCCTATACTTAGAAGCTGGAGGGCTTGCAGTACCTCTCCACGCCCAGCAGGGGACATGGATGTAAAAATGATATCTACTAATGTCTACCCTCATAGGGAAAAAAAACCCATCGTGAGCCATTTACCCAGTTAGTGGGAATGATATGATGGGAATGATATCTCTATTGGGTAAAACATCTTAGAAAGGGAGAGAAGAACGTGTTGTTTTCACACAAACAAAAAGCAAGCAGGAGAGGTGACTTTGCTTCTAATGTCTGGGCTATTAGATGATATGATCGTCTTTTGGCTATCACGGTTAACACACTATGATAATTAATTTGCTGTCTGACTTCCATTGCAGACTTCCTCTAATGATGAGTCAACAGTGACTAAAGACCATACGGAGGACTTAACTGAGGTCAGCAAACAAATCACCACTGTTCTCACGCTAAGAGTCAGACTTCTGTGATGCTTTAAGTTGCTTTAGCAGTCTGGGATTGAAACACTGAGCTTCTGACATGTACAAAATGTTAACGTCACATAACCAATGTCTAATGTCCGAATTGTGCCAATACCAGGTCAATTATAATTGACAGCGCGTGTTTAAGAGAGTGAGGTACAGACGAGGTGTGGTTGGACAAGGGAAGGGAATATTCAGATCTATAAAGTTCAACTAACAGACCTACAGGCAGGCAGACTTGAGTCACAGGACAGTCACAACACAAGCAGCAGAGAAGCTGCATGCAGGAGTGACAGCATGCAGAGAATGAACTCACCCACTTCAAACCAGACGCATGCATGCGCGCGCGCACACACACAAACACATACGAACGAAAGAAGGTAAACATCAGGATGGCAGAAAAGGACCAGAACAAATGAAAGTGAAACACATTGATTCCCTACTGAAATGTCTTCCATGCACTACAGTTGTACAAAGAACAAAGAATGAATCCTTCTAATAAGTTGCGTTTGTGTGTTATTCTCGGTTACCACTTTTCGACAAACAGGGAATGGGTTCTTGAAAGGTTCTGTTCAGGATTCTTTAAACCTTGGTCCATCTAGCAAACCAGCCTGTGTTTCCACTGCGTTTGGAGAAGAACCATTGTACTGAAGGATGCATGATCAAGGGAGCACAATAGAAGTAAACAGTATTGGCAAGATGGAGGATCATGGAGGACATGCCTACTGATGTAGTTACGGTCACACTGGAAAGAACTGCTATCTTTTGGTTCTAGTAGAGAACCCATTTTTTCAGCTTCAGAACCAATTTTTGCTAAAAATGCTCCGAACCGTTTAAAAATGTGGCCCGCAATCCAGAACAGAACCGGTTCCCTGTTGGTGAAAAAGGGAAGTGTGTGTGTGTGTGTGTGTGTGTGTGTGTGTGTGTGTGTGTGTGTGTGTGTGTGTGTGTGTGTGTGTGTGTGTTTATGTGTGTGTGTGTGTGTATATGTGCATTCACAGTGTGAGCACAGGGTATCTGTGGCAACATGCATGCGTGTCACATGATTATGATGTGTGCAAGCGTGTGAGAGAATGTGTGATGGTGACTGTGTGCATGATATGAGTGTGGGGGTGGGTGTGTGTATATGTGTGTGTGTGTGTCAGGCGTCACTTACATGGAGTCATTGTGGCTCAGCTGGCCGTTTTGGCGTGTGGTGGTGTTCTCACTGGCGGACCGCTCTCTGCGCAGACGGCCCTGTGATCGCACCTGGGGCAACACAGAGCCGGGGGCAACATTTCAGCTCGCTATAAAAACAACCCCACTATGCTGTATTTACCCCCTGGGTTCAACCATAATTAAAGGCTACTGGCAGTGAGATACTTTACAGCCATACTTCCCCCTTGTGCCACAAAGACTAATGAGTATGTATTTTTTTAGCTGTGAACTAAACAATATGATTCAACTGTGATGAAACACATCAATGCTGATGGTAATATTGACAGTGTCATTGACAAGTTGACAAGTACATTTCTTTTATCTTAACATTTTTCAAAATGATGAAGAGGGTGGAGTTAGGCTCAGAGCTGGGGGTATTCATGTTAATGCATGTTCCAACTCACAACCACCAATAGTTGAATTTAACTTTCAAATGGGCCCAAATTCAATGCCAGCCATCTCTTTAGGCAAGGTCATAGATGCCCCCATGATTCATGAAGATTAAAGGTGAGGTCCTTTCACCTCTCCAGTGGGCTGGCTGGATGCGATGGACCGTTCCATCTCGAGGAAGTCCAGGGGCTCTTCGCTGAGGGTGAGGACCCTGGGGGGTGTCTTGAGGGACACCCCTTCCAGTGGAGTGGACTGAATCAGGTCCAGGTCTCGAGGTCTGGGGAACTGAGCATCCTCACTGTCACCTGGGTGTCAGAGAGTGCAAGGGAGGTAAAAACACAGAGACCAGCTCAGGACCTTCATCTTAACCTTAACGTGTCTCTGTTGGTACCACTGAAAAGGTGTCAATCATGGTTTTCCTAATCTAGCCCATTAAGCCATGACACTTGGCAACCCTTATTTGCCCCAGGTAGACTATGGTCATGTGATCTACAGGAAAGTAGTTTCACTGTTATTGGCTTTCATCTACTAGTTTAACTGTTTTAGTTTCACTTTAATTGACATTCCGGTTTACCAGATAATCTCTTAAATGTGAACACTCCCCAACACACTTAACACTGATGGCCTCTTCCTGACACTCCTACACACTCCACACACAGGGCACACCTGACACCATGATCCTTTCGGGCACATGCATCATCATGCTGTGGGGAGCATCCAGGAATCCTTTCTCCTGGTCGTCGGGGGCGTAGCATTTGAGCATCTCAGGGACTCGCATACGCTGACTGATGCCCTCCGTGTATTCCAGATCGTAGTGAATGCGATTCATCTCGGCCATCTCGGCGGTAGGCGAGGGGAATGCGGCGCCGTTCATCTCGCTTCAAAGACAGGAGAGAACATGATGGCATAAAGAGTGTAATGACACAAGGTCGTTCACATGTTGATTCACATCCAATTATAGAAGTGATAATAAAAGTCAACTTGGCTGAGTGCGAGATCGCTCGTATGTAATTTTGCTAACTGTTACATGTTGCATGAACTTATATCGCCAAACTAAAATACTTTCTTGGTTGATCTTTAAGGTGTCACCTCAGAGCGATGTATCTGTAATGGTTATTGGAGGAGTAAACAATGCCCAGAGATGGGACGGAATAATTACCCATCACAACACAAATTCGATTAGATCAAAATGTATACTTGAGATAATACAATTATTTTGTCGTAATGGAGTGAAGAGGCTGGCTAACGTCGAATTCAGCAAATGGCTAACCTTAGCTTGCTAGTCATCCACCAGAGTAGACTGGTTCCTTGGCGCGGTAGCAGAGGATGTGCTAAGCTATCTAGCTAGTTGAACAGCATCGTCTGTGAAGCCTATTAAAAATAAAAATATCAGTAAAAACTGAAATGTTGTTCACTGACAGTTTAAACCAACAAACATGACAACGTTAGTCATTCATTCAGTGACAGCTCAAGCTAGCTAACTAGCTAACGATATCTTGTTTGACCAATTTCAGAAAGCCACCCATTTCTAACGTCAGGGAACATTAGCAGAAACAAGCTGAAGCCTTACCCTTCAAGGAGTCAACCACAATATCGTATCGGTAACAGATGGGTATGGGAGATGGAAGATATTAGTTGAATAGACAAACTAACGTTAAATCACAGACAACAGCTATCCCTGAACAAAACAATCCCATTCGTTGAGACGCGGCACAGCCAAAAAACCACAGCAGCAACACAGAGGTGACGTAGGACAAAACAGGAAGTATGATAACTTAGTTTTTTAGATAAGTCCTGACTCCCATAGGCCATACATTGCCATCTAGCGGAAATAATAACAAAAACTTTTTATTACGGTATTATGACTGAATTTTGGGGGAAGTCATACAGCCACCAGTCTTCACCCATCCTTTCACTTCTGCAGACCTTTTTTTCTCATTTGAAGTAGGTTGACAGACAAACCAGACAACCACCTAGGCCTGACCTTAAAATTGGGATTGTATCTGTATCACCTTAACAGGCCGTTGATGAGTTAAACCATTTCCCGGCTCAGTACAGGTCCTTCCGTTCTTTAGCTACATGGGGTCCTTAAACGCTCAGTTTCATAGACATATAGATATGTCCTATATATGTCTATGCTCAGTTTGACTTGACCTGACTGGAGAAGTTGTTTTTCAAGTTGGGTATGAATCCATTGTCCACTCGTCCAATTATCACTACAGGACCAAATTGCTCACCTCAATTAGTCCTGCATCCAAACATGCACTTTTGTCTTCATGTCCCCTGATCTCATTTGTCTGAAAGCTCTTAAAACATCAAATATGGCAGCAGTCTTCATTTTCCCTTTGTCCTCTACATTGTCCAGCTTTCATAATGGGACTTTGAAATGGACTTGGCTTAATGTGTTAGTAACATGCATTTTTGAGGAATGTAGAGTAACTTGCAATTCTGATCTCCCTTGATGTAGCCTACATGTACACAGATGTAGGGAGGGAGAGGGAGAGAGGAGGTGTGTGAACCTAAATGAGCAGGTTTTGCATCAACGTGTCAACGATGGTCAAGACCCCTCTAGTGGCTAAGCGATGAAAATATCTGGCGTGAGCGTGGTTGGAAGTGAATTAAGTAATGTTCGGCAGATCTGATGCAGTTAAGTCTGTCCTGTCATCATTTCACTTCTTATAGGCTATTTGCAAGAGGACATCCTGAAGTCGCGCACCATAGCCTACATATCCAAGCTCGCCAAGACAGAAGATGCACTTGTAACGCGTTAAACCGGCCAAGGATAGTGTGGATGTAGCCTATTTTCGTGTGTGTATCGCTATACGTGTCTGCGTTTAAAGTAATTTTTAAGATTATAAACAATGACACCTGGATTTTTAATCTGGTCGGTGATCGTGTCGCTGGGAACAACTATAGACACTGAAACTTCTCCGGATCTCCAGCCAGACATGTAAGTAAAAGTGATTCCGACCGACAGTCTCATGTCGGCTCAAGTTCATTTGATAGTTTTCCAAAAAAATAAAAATCATAAGACGCCTATTCGGCTCACTTCAGTTATCGGTGGGTAAGGAAACAAAGCAGTAGGCTACAGCTGGAACTAAACGGGAGAAGTGTGGTGGACCTGATGAACTAACTCAAGGCTATACCTCTCTATAGGCTACTTGTTAAGTTTACATTTGGATTTCAATTTACAGTTTTAACAGTGAATGTGAAGACATTTGTAGTTAGATAGGTTTTATAACCATTGGTTTGGTTAAAACTAATTCGAGATACATAATGCCATTCAGTCACTTGTCCATTTTGGCGCATGTCTTGGGTGTCGCTCCAACGTTTTACGGCGGATGTGGTAAATTAAATAGACTACTGTATGTATCACTCACATTTGTATTCACATATGTTCCTTGATTTCGTAACTTTTCATATGGAGAAATGTAGTTCTGTCACGACGTCTTTTCTTGTCATATGGTTATCACCCTCTTTTTGGCACTTTTTTTTTTGACATGATGATCTGCAGTTTACTGTTCAGTGCCACATGTTGCCAAGGTATAACTCTGTGGCAAATCCAAAGGGGGACTTGACCAGAAAATTCGGGTTGGCATGTCACATAATGATGCCGAATATTACAGATTTTGTGCTTAATAGCATCATTATAGTGCCACATTTATGCTACAATATTACACGCATAGTATGTGCCAATAGAAACTGGGCATGCCACTGGAGGGAAATACAACATTTCCATATTGTTATTTAGCCTTAAGACTGAAGTTGGTTTCTTGGGTGAAGACATACAAATGTAAAGGCCTCCTTAGTTTCTACTTCTATGGTATAACACAGTAATAAAGTGATTGTAACCCAATGCATACTTTGGAGTATAGCAACGTTTTTGTTCAACGGCCAGTCGAGGTTCTTTGTATGCTTATTCTGCATATTGTGTGTCAGAAAGAGAGAGAGAGTATGTGTGTGTGATTGCTGTTCCCCAGACACTGTTGTGGTGTTTGTCTCTGCTTCCCTGCTGGCTTCAATTGCATGCACCTGTATGTCATTACAACTCCTTAATGGTGATGTCAGCACTCTCACCCAGATCACCTTTTAACCTTGACCCCTGACAACTGCAACACCACAACACCACAACACCCCCCCCTCCCCCCCCCCCCCCCCCCGCCCCCCCCCCAAAAAAAAATCAATGAGTATTTCCTAACAGTGTGAGAAACTGAGTTTACAGAGGGTAGTTTCCTTGGGAATGTCGTATTTTTTTGTATTTTTGGAGGCAGTGGAGAGAATACCAGTAGAATTTCATATGTGTGGGTCCTAACCTCTAACTGTGGTGTCAATGTGGACTCACGTGTTATACTTTGATCAGTCAGCAATTGATAGACAGTGAGATCTTACTTTCGCATTCCTCTCATGCCTTTTTTTTTGGCCTTTTTTGGACACATCTTGTCCATGTCTCTCTCTCTCTCTCTCTCTCTCTCTGTCTCTCTATCTCTCTCTCTGTCTCTCACTTTCTCCCCCCTCCCTCTCTCGCTCTCTGTCTGTCCCCCCACAGGCCGAATGTGTGTGTGGATCAGGAGCTGTCCATGCTGGGCCTGAGGCAGCCGTGTGTGCAGGCTTTCACACGCATGGTGAGGGTGTGGAAGCAGGGATGCTCAGGAAAGAGCTGGTGTGCTGGCTATGAGCGGAGGTAAACCACACATACACACACACACACACACACACACACACACACACACACACACACACACACACATACACACACACACACACACACACACACACACACACACATACATACACGCACATATACACACACATACACACACACACACACACACACACACACACACACACACATACATATATACATACACAGATTCTTATACACATATGAGATATTCGAAAGGTCTTTTTTCATCTCTCACTAGTGCAATCTCTATCTCTCTCTCTCTCTCTCTCTCTCTCTCCCTCTCTCTCTCTCAGGACAGGGTACTATACAGCCTACAGGCAGGTGTACAGTATGGACTTGCACACTGTGTACCGCTGCTGCCCAGGCTGGATGCGGCGAGGACAGGAAGAGGGCTGTTTGCACAGTGAGTGTGTGTGTGTGTGTCTCTGTGTGTGTATGCCAGGGACAAGGAGACTGGAGATTGTGATTCTGTTCATATCTTAGTCTTACTGTAGAACAGATCCCCATATGCGTAAATCTTTTTTATTTCTGTGTGCTTCCGGTTTGTAGGAGTGTGTTCGCCAGACACCTGTTTTAATGGAGGCAGGTGTGCACAGACTGGAGATCAGGTGTGCCAGTGCCCTGAAGGCTTCCAGGGAACCCGCTGTCAATATGGTAAGCAATACGAGTGTGTGTGTGTGTGGTTGTGTGAGTATGTGTTCTTGTATGTATGTGTTCTTGTGTGTTTGTGTGTGTGTGTGTGTGTGTGTGTGTGTGTGTGTGTGTGTTGTCCACTTAAATGGCTGTCAGATTCTTGTAAAAAATGTGCACCTGCTTGGAGAGCTTGTTGATATTTGTGTGTGTGTGGAATAGTGGGTCAAGAATGGATGCTTCTCTGACCCCTTGTGGTCTCATCAGCATGATGAGATGAGATTGGTCTGTCATTACAGTGCATGAAATGCCCTGTATTGTTATTCCTAGGCTTCTTCTTATTATTATTACAGTGCATGAAATGCCCTGTATTGTTATTCCTAGGCTTTTTCTTATTATTATTACCTCCAGCAAGGAGGTTATGCGATTGGGTCCGTTAATTAATTTGTTACCTCCAGCAAGGAGGTTATGCGAACGGGTCCGTTAATTTATTTGTCAGTCTGTTTGTCTGTCTGTCTGTGGACAAGATTTCTCAGAAACTACTGGGCGGATCTTTCTGAAATTTTCACAAGAGGTAGATCTTGGTTCCTGGGACATCCCCATTAAAATTTCAGGATGATCCGGATCCAGATCCTTGCTTGAGGTCAGAAATCTCGGATTGCTCTTGTTATTCCGTTTACCGAACTTCTGCAATTAATTCAGCTCCAACCGCTTAACTTAGAAACGTCGTTCAAACTTTGCTGCGTAGGTCTTGTAAAGGACACTTATGCTATGTAATTGTCATTTTTCTGAACTTTACTGAACTTCTGCGATTAATTCAGCTCCAACCGCTTAACTTAGAAACTTCATTCAAACTTTGCTGCGTAGGTCTTGTAAAGGACACTCATGCTATGCAATTGTCATTTTTCTGAACTTTATACTTTATAAGATATTAAAGAAAAACGAATCTAAATTTTCCCATTGACTTACATTGGGCCATTATGACATCATAATATGGTCATTAAACTGGCTTGCACCTGTGCTTCACTGACACCTGTGCCAATGTTCCAAGGCTCCTTTTCTCTCTGTCCCTCTCCATTCAACTGTATAACTAGGAATATTAAGACACCTTCCATACTCTACTTTTTTTCTCTCCCCTTCTTTCTCTCTATCCCTCTCACTCTACTTTCTCTCACAATCCATCTCTCTGCTTCACTCTTTTTTCTCTCCTTCTTTCAATATTTTCCCTCTTCACTCTCTCTTTACTGTCTTTATCCAGAGCCCCGGTTGCTCACTCTTTCCTTTCTTCTTTCTTTCTTGTACTCTTCTTTCCTTCTTCCACTCTTCTTTCCTCTCTGCTTTCCTTCTTCCACTCTTCTTTCCTTTCTTCACTCTTCTTTCCTTTCTCCTTTCCTTTCTTCACTCTTCTTTCCTTTTGTCCTTTCCTTCTTAATTCCTTCTTCCACTCTTCTTTCCTTCTTTCTCTCTTCTTTCTTTTCTTCTTTCCTTCTTCCACTATTCTTTCCTTTCTTCTTTCCTTTCTTCTTTCCTTTTTCCACTCTTCTCTACTTTCTTCACTCTTCTTTCTTTTCTTCTTTCCTTCTTCCACTCTTCTTTACTTTCTTCACTCTTCTTTCCTTTCTTCCACACTTCTTCCCTTCTTTTACTCTTCTTTCTTTTCTTCTTTCATTTCTTCTTCCTTTCTTAACTTTTGCATTTCATGCACTGGTATTTCCTTCAGGAAATGCATTTTCTAGTTACAGTGCATGAAATGCCCTGTATTGTTATTAGGGATGCACCGATACCACTTTTTTACAAACCGATACGAGTACGAGTATTTTTATTTGTGTACTTGCCGATACCGAGTACCGATACCGATTCTTCCAAGATTTGGTTTCCATGAAAGATTTTATTTTATCCTCTGCAGGTTATGTCAAGCCTATAGTACAACATTAACAGAAGGCTATCCCAAGCCAAAAATAAACAGAGCTTTCTGGTTTAAACAAAAAAAAAGAGTCAATATCATCACATTAGACAAAATGTAAATATAGACAGATGGCAATTTAATTTGCTGCATAGTTAACAACACAGTCTACTTAACAAAAAGTGAACAGAACTATCCTGAATAAGAACATGAGCACAGTTCAGTTACAAAAGGATCAACAACTCTCTTCCTCCCCTTCTCTCTCTCTCTCTGTCTGTCTGTGTGCGTGCGCGTTTTTTTCTTTTGAAAGACGTCAGTAAAGATTGGTTGCTTTGGTCTCTTGCGCCACTGGCATGAGTGAACTTTGTGTGCTTAGCACTATTGTGCGTCTTCAGATGTTTAATCAAATTGCTTGTGTCAAACAAAGTACTTTCCTTTCCGCCCCTCGACACTGTAACAGTGCAGATCTTACACTGTGCCTTACTCCTGTCATAATTTATCTTAAAATGAGTCCAAATCGCCGTTAAGGCAGCACAACGGTATAGCGATTTCTTACTAGAGTTTAATGTTGACAATGAACTGGGCTACGTTCTTGCAGCCAAATTGAACCTTGCCTGATGTGTGACTGTGTTTGGGAAGTTGTTTGCAACCTAGCCAACATAGCTATCACAATAACATTGCAAATAAGTTAACGCAAGAGCACTTAATATTAGCATCAGGCGGAAAACGAAAAAAAAACGTAATACTAGCATCAATGTCCAAGAGTGTTAAAAAAACCTTGCTAACATCGCTAACGGGATGTCTTGCTAGCGGCTACTTGCTAGCGGGTGTTTATGACTAGCAAGTCAACAAGATTCCTGAAACACAAGACAAGGCAGACGTCCTCTTTTACACTCACATGTCCTCCTTTCGAGACCTAAATGCGTCCGGGTAAAAGAGGAGAAAACAAATACATTCCCGTCCCCGTCAATCAACCGTAGCAAATGGCAATAATATGTTTTAGGCGCAGCGTCGCTAAAGACAGACAGTAGGCTAGCCCCTACACTTTGCCTATGTAACAGCAGTTCTAAGTTAACTGCAAAACATAAAATAGCCGAAGATAGCACTTACCTTTACTG
Source organism: Sprattus sprattus (assembly GCF_963457725.1). Lineage (NCBI taxonomy): Eukaryota > Metazoa > Chordata > Actinopteri > Clupeiformes > Clupeidae > Sprattus > Sprattus sprattus. The sequence continues at coordinate 26,922,416 of NC_137928.1, read as the reverse complement.
GATGTCATACGTATTAAGTTTAAAATATCTAGCGAAACCGTTAGCTTACGCAAGCCACCTCCACACATCGTATCCAAGCTGTCATTGAATTGATTTAAACTGCAAGTTCAACCTCAACTTATCTATCTGCAATACCGCTCTCGGCCTCTATGCAACTCGGCGCTCTCACACCTGGCAGGCATAGACAGTAGAGGAGAAGAAAACACACGCGTTAAGACGCAACACTGGGTATCGGTTTTTGGTATCGGTAATTTAAAACGAGTACGAGTACGAGTATTTTAACGAAGTATCGACCCGATACCCGATACTGGTATCGGTATCGGTGCATCCCTAATTGTTATTCCCTCGTTTCTTATTACAGTGCATGAAATGCCCTGTATCGTTATTCCTAGGCTTCTTCTTATTATTATTCTCCTCACCTTTTTCTCTCACCTCTTTTACTTTTTTCAGCTCGAACCGCTTAACTTAGAAAACTTCGTTCAAACTTTGTCGCGTAGGTCTTGTAAAGGACACTTATGCTATGTTTTTTTTACTTTTTTAAACTTTATACTTTTTAAGATATTAAAGAAAAACTAATACAAATTTTCCCATTGACTTACATTGGGCCATTATGACATCATAATAGGGTCATTAAACTGGCTTGCACCTGTGCTTCACTGACACCTGCGCCAAGGTTCCAAGGCTCCTCTTCTCTCTGTCCCTCTCCTTTCAACTGTACAACTAGGAATATTAACCTTTCAGAACGTAGCGTCACAACGGTGTGACAGCAGCCAATTTTCCGCAAAGACGTACCGACACACGGGTGTGACAGAATGTGGCGACAGGAGCGTTCCAAAAGCCGCGTAACAATAAGCCTGTGTGTGGGTTACTAACTTCCCTAACGTGAGCTAACATTGTACATTCAGCCACCTACCTTCATCCATTATGCCTCTTAAAATCGTTTTGTCAGTATCATTTTGTTTACTATATGTAGACTTACTATATTTGTGTGTTCCACGTCCAATTGTACATGACACAGTTACAACGTTTGCAAGTATAGGGAAGACATGATCTCCGGTACAAGACAAGCACAACAAGTGTTTTTTTTTCATGAAACTTGTATTAATCCCCGTAGTGAAATAATGGTAAATTAAATATACATAAATGAAAATAACATGTATGGTTCATTACTCAATGTTCAGCCAAACATCAATTCCAACGACATCTCGATATGAAAACCAGCATCGCAGCGGGAATATACCGTAGGCTACATGAAATGCTTCATGAGCTGACTAGCTTAGAGGCATACGCTCCTAGGATACGCATAATTGTAGTCTCATCATTGATGCACACACTGCGCAGACACTTTTTCATATTACAATCACTTGTCACTGACAAATCATATTTGCGCACTATCAGCGCATCCACAACATGCAACAGTTTGAAAAAAATAAGGACACACCGATACCTGCATCGCATTCATTCATTTATTACAGAAAAACAAGTAGCGTAAATGTAAACTCACAAAACTAAATAAACATGACAAGAAATGTTGAAAGGAGGCAACAGCTCACTGATGATAAAATTCGGGACATCTTCACCAGCTGAAACACACAGAAATACCAGTCTGTTAGTGTAATGGCCAAAATGTAAAGACACATACATGCATAAACCTACGGTACAAACACTGTTCATCGCTAAGCATAGATAAGTTGATGTCTCAACACAGTCATCAAATGAAAACCTGTTCATGAGTGAATGTGTGTCCATGTGTGCTTGTGTTTGTTTGTGTGTGTGTGTCCATGAGCAAATAAAAGGCCTCTTTTAAAAATAAATGTTTCTGGTTTCTTGAAATATTCAAATAGTTTGCTATAGAGTTGTACACACTTAGCCTTACTTTTACTCAAAATCACTGTTCGACTTTTATCATGTTCCCAAAATCTACACTAAACTGCCTTCTATTTGATATTGACTACATTAACTTCGCAAAGTAATACACTGATATGTGGTATCTGTGCACAAAAATAAGGTAATTTCACCTCAACTTCTCGTTTGCCTCATCTCACTAGCTCTGGATTTGCGCAAAAAAATAATTGGCTATTGTTGTTGAATCGACTGAATTATACGTTCACTTTCTGGAGTATATTTCCACGTTATTTTCACATCTAGCTAGCTCTATTGGCCTACAGTTCGACATCGATTGTATTCACATTTGTATTGTTTTGCATTCACGCGATTGCATTGCATTTACACATCATGTCACATCACATCACATCACCTCATATTCCACTAACTAGCTCTATTGACCTACAAACGGTTTGACATCGATTTTTATAGCCTAATTTACAACTCTGATGTTTTCTGGATATCATAAAGAAAGAAATGATAAGGTCACTTACCCTTTGTTGAATCCATGTGAGGAAAGGAAATAGTCGTTGACAATCATCAACTGTTGGGCCAGGTGGCCTATGGTGTTACGATGACGTCACACGGTTGACAAAGAAGCACTTGTTGATTAGTCTGATATTTGTTCAATATTTTTAATGAATAGCCTACACTACTGATAAAAACGTCTAGATAGCATATCAGATCAGGAAAACTCTGCATAATAATTTCCTTGAAGCCTTAACAATAACTGTAGAATGTTCCCGTAGAACATTCTGTAGAACATTCGTGAATCAGCCAGAAAAACCCACTGCGGTAGGTTGGTTAAAAAAAAACCTACGTTCTGAAAGGTTAAGAGACACCTTCCATACTATACTTTTTTTTCTCTCATACTCCATCTCTCTCCTAATATTTTCCCTCTTCACTCTCTCTTTAATGTCAAGAGCCACACTTGTTCTCTCTTCTCTCCTCTCCTCTCTTCTTTCTTTCTTCCACTCTTTATTCCTTTCTTTTTTCCTTTCTTCCACTCTTCTTTCCTTCTTCCACTCTTCTTTCCTTTCTTTTTCCCTTCTTCCACTCTTCTTTCCTTCTTCCACTCTTTCCTTCTTTTACTCTTCTTTCCTTTCTTCTTTCTTTCTTTCACTCTTCTTTCTTTTCTTCTTTCTTTCTTCCACTCTTCTTCCCTTCTTCCACTTTTCTTTCCTTTCTTCACTCTTCTTTCCTTCTTTCACCCTTCTTTCCTTCTTCCACTCTTCTTTCCTTCTTTCACTCTTCTTTCTTTTATTCTTTCCTTCTTCCACTCTTCTTTCCTTTCTTCTTTCCTTCTTTCAGTCTTCTTTCCTTCTTTCACTCTTCTTTCCTTTTTTCTTCTTTCCCTCTTCCACTCTTCTTTCCTTTCTTCACTCTTCTTTCTTTTCTTCTTTCCTTCTTCCACTCTTCTTTCCTTTCTTCTTTTCTTCTTCCACTCTTCTTTCCTTCTTTCACTCTTCTTTCTTTTCTTCTTTTCTTCTCCCACTCTTCTTTCCTTCTTCCACTCTTCTTTCCTTTCTTCTTTCCTTTCTTCAATCTCCTTTCTTTTCTTCTTTCCTTCTTCCACTCTTCTTTCCTTTCTTCTTTCACTCTTCTTTCTTTTCTTATTTCCTTCTTTCACTCTTCTTTCTTTTCTTCTTACTTTCTTAACTTTTGCATTTCATGCACTGGTATTTCCTTCAGGAAATGCATTTTCTAGTTGCAGTGCATGAAATGCCCTGTATTGTTATTCCTAGGCTTCTTCTTCTTCTTCTCACCTTTTTCTGCGATTAATTCAGCCCGAACCGCTTAACGTAGAAACTTCATTCAAACTTTGTCGCGTAGGTCTTGTAAAGGACACTTATGCTATGTATTTTTCACTTTTCTAAACTTTATACTTTTTAAGATATTAAATAAAAACGAATCTAAATTTTCCCATTGACTTACATTGGGCCATTATGACATCATAATAGGGTCTTTAAACTGGCTTGCACCTGTGCTTCACTGACACCTGCGCCAAATCAAAGGAACCTCTTCTCTGTCCCTCTCAATTTAACTGTAACTAGGAACATTAAGACACCTTCCATTCTCTACTTTTTTTTTCTCCATCTCTCCATCTTTCTCTCTATCCCTCTCAGTCTACTTTCTTTCACACTCAATCTCTCTTCTTCACTCCATTTTTATCTCCTTTTTTCAATATTTTCACTCTCTTTTTCTCTTTCACCCTTGTTCACTCTTCTTTCCTTCTTCCACTCTTCTTTCCTTCTTTCACTTTTTTCCCCTTTCTTCACTCTCCTTTCTTATTTCCTTCTTTCACTCTTCTTTCTTTTCTTCTTCCACTCTTCTTTCCTTTCTTCACTCTTCTTTCTTTTCTTCTTTCCTTCTTTCACTCTTCTTTCCTTCATCCTCTCTTCTCTCCTTTCTTCACTCTTCTTTCCTTTCTTCTTTCCTTCTTCCACTCTTCTTTCCTTTCTTCTTTCCTTCTTTCACTCTTCTTTCTTTTCTTCTTCCTTTCCTAACTTTTGCATTTCATGCACTGGTATTTCCTTCAGGAAATGCATTTTCTAGTTATTCTTCTCACCTTTTTCTGCAATTAATTCAGCTCAAACTGCTTAACTTAGAAACTTTGTTTAAACTTTGTCGCGTAGGTCTTGTAAAGGACACGTATGCTATGTATTTTTCACTTTTCTAAACTTTTTATAGTTTTTAAGATATTAAAGAAAAACGAATATACATTTTCCCATTGACTTACATTGGGCCATTATGACATCATAATATGGTCATTAAACTGGCTTGCACCTGTGCTTCACTGACACCTGCGCCAAGGTTCCAAGGCTCCTCTTCTCTCTGTCCCTCTCCATTCAACTGTATAACTAGGAATATTAAGAGACACCTTACATACTCTACTTTTTTCTCTCTCCATCTTTCTCTCTATCCCTCTCAATCCACTTTCTCTCACACTGCATCTCCCTGCTTTACTCCTTTTTTTCCTGCTTCTTTTAGTATTTTCCCTCTTCACTCTCTCTTTACTGTCTTTATCCAGAGCCACTCTTGTTCAATCTTCGTTCCTTTCTTCTTTCTTTCTTCCACTCTTCTTCCCTTCTTCCACTCTTATTTCCTTTCTTTTTTCCTTCTTTCACTCTTCTTTCCTTCTTTCACTCTACTTTCTTTTCTTCTTACCTTCTTTCACTCTCCGTTTCTTCTTTCACTCTTCTTTCCTTCTTCTACTCTCCTTTCCTTTCTTCACTCCTTTTTCCTTTCATCTTTCCTTCTTCCACTCTCCTTTCTCTTCTTCTTTCCTTCTTTTACTCTTTTTTCCTTTCTTATTTCCTTCTTTCACTCTTCTTTCTTTTCTTCTTCCTTTCTTAACTTTTGCATTACATGCACTGGTATTTCCTTCAGGAAATGCATTTTCTAGTTGGTATTATGTGATTGGTTGTGTATGTTTGTGTTTATTTGCTCTGTGCACAGATGCTGGTGTTTGTTTTTATTTGAAAGCTGTGAGAGGGCTTCCCTACTAGGTTTAATTCTCTGCCCTCTTCCCTTCTATTCTGTTTAATGAAACTTGACACACACATATACACTTCACCTCACAGTAATACATCTGTTAACATCTCCTAAGATCACGTGAAAAACGTGAATGCAATAGAGCTTAGTATGGTTGTGGGTTGCAGCGTGTTGCTGATGCGTCTCCTCCTTATCTCACCTCAGCTTTATTTCCTCTCCCCCCCCCCCCCCCCCCCTCCTCCTGTGGAGCATGTGGGTGTGAGCTTTCACAACTCTCTCTCTCTTTCTCTCACACACACAAGCGCACACACACAAACGGGCACAAAGACACACAGATGCGCAAACACGCGCGCATACACACACGCACTGGCACACACACACGGGCAGACACTCACATTCTTGCGCACACGTGCACACACACACACACACACACATTCATGCGCACACATACACACAAGCACACACACATACACACACATAGACACACACACATACAGTACACAGCACGGACAGCAAGAATATATGTCTTTTGGCAACTTGATGTCAGATCAATGAAGATCAATGTCAAATGAAATGTTATGGTATGTGTAAATAAATGGATAGGCAGATAAGTGTGCTTTTACTAAAATGAATTGTGAAGTGTGTGAATTAGTCTCACAATATAATATATTCAGTAATGCTAGTCTGATGTTTGTGGAGTGTTTTCCATATCAGAAATACTAGTCTGATGTTTTCCATTCCATATCTTGGCTAACCACGCCACACTGCAAACCAATGTGTGCAAGAGGGACTGTTTTGATGGCAGAGCAAGAATTTGGTTAAGAGAAAGAGATTAATGATGGCCTAAGCACACACACACACACACACACACACACACACACACACACACACACAAACTTGTGTACATTAGCTGGCAAATGGGTAAAGCGGACATATCAGCAAAGCACCAAAGATGCTGTCTAGGGGAAAGGCCTATTGGTTTAGATAACAGTGGTCTCACTAGGGGCAAGCCTGGCTTCCATTCTAAGAACTTGACAAAAGCAAGTGTTTATGTTTGAATCTTCCCCCCCTCCTTTGAGGTGGATTCTGCTACTTGGTGAATGAAAGTAGCAGACTTTCACATCAGATTCCCTGTGGTTCCAGACATCTGTTCAAATGTTGGGATATACTTTTGGCTCAGCGAGACCAGGTCTATAGACACAGCAGACCCCCCAGTCATTAAAGACTTTCATGGTGAACTCTGCGAACTTTGAAGTCAGCTCTCTGTCCGGGAGATAGGCGGGCAGGCGCTGAGTGAAGTGGCATTACATTACGGCATTAGCACTGTCCTCGTGAGATAGGCTTGTGTCCCTGAACAGCCTGACACACACACACACACACACACACACACACACACACACACACACACACACACAGAGATATGCACATACACGCTGATACTCTTCCACACATATCAGCACAAACCCTCACCAGATCCTGGTGGGACAGTCTATCTGTGCTGTACCATTCCCTGGTTGTGGAGCAGTTCCTTTCCCACCTCATGTCTAATGTCTTCATCGAGAGACCTCTACTCTCGATGCTCTTCTTCTTCTAATTCTAACCAACTGAAGTGACCTTAGAGGCTGTTTATACAAAGTCTAGTTTGTCTCCGTCCGTAAAGTTCCGAATACAGATAGCCCTATCATTTAGACCAGGGGTCTTCAACAGGGGGTCCGCAACCCCCAGGGGGTCTGCGGAGGTACTGCAGGGGGGTCGCGAAATCTTTGGTTGATAAGACAATTTTTTTTAGTATTTCTAAAAAAAAAAAAAAAATTCAACCAATTTTTTTTTCCACAAATTTAAATGTCTTCCGAATCAGAATTGTATTTATTCCCTTTAAATTTACCTTAACATGAATCCAACATATTGTAGCGAACGTATAAATTGATCGAAAAGACGTTATCTTTCAGTCCAATCGACAAATTCAGCTACCCACAGGAGCTCTCTCAAGCTGGGCACGGTTCACTCACAGCACCTTTCATGCAAATAAGACAGCACAGGCACTAGCCAATCAGATTGCGTTTCTGCCCAAGTCTAAAGAGCTCGAAGATCAAAAATAAAAGATGGCGGACCAAACTCCATAGCTGGTCTTGTTTGTACCTATAAATTGTTAGTTTGACATTTTTTTGCTTAGATTTAAAAAAAATAAATAAAGACAAATAGACACTGTACAAGGTCAAAAAACGTTAATTGTAACTGAAAAATAAGTCTGAGAGGATTTGCGAGGTGTATGAGCCCCCTAGCTTATGTTAGCATGCTACTACCTACAATCTTAACAACTTGCTAGCGGTGTGATTGGTTTGTTGACCTGTCAATCTCACTATAACATCTATGTTGACAACACAACTCCATGCGCCAGACTCCTCCTCCGTCATCCGTTGGATTGTGTCAGTCAGGAGTTATTGAAAAGAAGATACAGTGCCACTTGAAAGTATGTGAACCCTTTGAGCACTTAAGCGTTTTCTGTTGTTTTACCATGATTTTTCATTTTTTTATCACCAATTTTCCATAGATGAAATGTCAGGTTCATGTTTATCATTTGCATGTACTTGTTTAGAGGAAATTGTTTGAGTACCCAAAAAACTACATGAAACATGGAATTAGTCCATTTCAAAAGTAAGTGAACCCCCAGCTGAATTGATAAAGTCTAGCAGGTAACAGATTCAGTGCAACTTATTTGGGTGATTAATTAGTCAATTGAGCAAACCGATCATCTGAGACATCCTTAGGGAAAGGTTTGGGCAACACAGATTAAAAGAGAGAGGGAACCAACCAAACTACTGTAGTGCCAAGGTGTACCCACACAGATCAACAATGCCGAGAGGAAACGAGATATCCGAGAACATCAGGAAGAAGGTACTGACAGCCCATCAGTCTTGGGAAAGCTATAAGACCATCTCCAAAAGATTCCAGCTCCATCCATCCATCCAAGACAAATAATTTTGAAATGGAGGGCATTCAACATGACCGCATCTCTGCCTAGAAGTGGACGCCCATCAAGACTATCACCAAGAAGCACCAGAAGAAGAATAAATCAGGTAAAAGTCAACCCACACATCACCTCTAAAGAGTTTCGGACCTCTCTGGCAGCATCTGGGGTAAATGTACATGGGTCTACAATCAGACGAAAATTGTTGGTTTTGATCTTGACAAAATAATTCTATCTCGGACTCATCTGTCCAAAGAAGGGACTTCCAGAAGGCCTTTGGTTTATCCAAGTGCTCTCGGGCAAAGTTGAAACGGGCAGTTTTGTTCTTTCTTGAGAGCAGAGGCTTCCTTCTAGCAACCCGATCATGAATGTCATGTCTATTCAATTTTCGTCTGATTGTAGACCCATGTACATTTACCCCAGATGCTGCCAGAGAGGTCTGAAACTCTTTAGAGGTGATGTGTGGGTTGACTTTTACCTGATTTATTCTTCTTCTGGTGCTTCTTGGTGATGGTCTTGATGGGCGTCCACTTCTAGGCAGAGATGCGGTCATGTTGAATGCCCTCCATTTCTAAATTATTTGTCTTGGATGGATGGATGGAGCTGGAATCTTTTGGAGATGGTCTTATAGCTTTCCCAAGACTGATGGGCTGTCAGAACCTTCTTCCTGATGTTCTCGGATTTCTCGTTTCCTTTCGGCATTGTTGATCTGTGTGGGTACACCTTGGCACTACAGTAGTTTGGTTGGTTTCCTCTCTCTTTTAATCTGTGTTGCCCAAACCTTTCCCTAAGGATGTCTCAGATGATCGGTTTGCTTAATTGACTAATTAAGCACCCAAATAAGTTTCACTGAATCTGTTACCTGCTTGACTTTACCAATTCAGCTGGGGGTTCACTTACTTTTGAAATGGACTAATTCCGTGTTTCATGTAGTCTTTTGGCTACTCAAACAATTCCCTCTAAAAAAAGTACATGCTAATGATAAACATAAACCTGACATTCCTTCTATGGAAAATTGGTGATGAAAAAAATGAAAAATCATGGTAAAACAACAGAAAACTCCTAAGTGGTCAAGGGGTTCACATACTTTAAAGTGGCACTGTACATCTCACTAATGTGGGAGGATGTGTGCCATCGAAAGATGCTTAAGGATTCACTGTCCCTTTTTTATGTATGATGAAATAAAAACATATATCTTTGAATTATTTTAATAAGTTGTTATTAATTGTTAGCTCAGAGTTGTTTGCAAGATATGTACTCAGTATGTTTATAAATGGCAGTGGCACGGCCACCCTGTACCTTTCATGTTGTTAAATGTTAAATTAAATTCAATGTTAAAAAATGTTAGGTTAAATTCAATGTTAAAAAATAAAAATGTTAATGAATTTTTTAACCTTTGTATTATTTGAATAGCTTAGTATTGAATACACAATAACAGGGTAGCTATGTTTATTTGGCACTAGGTCCAGTATTACAAACAAAATGTTATGCAATTTATATAGTAGGGGGTCCCTGCTCATCTCGCCATCAGTTTGGGGGTCCCTGGCCTGAAAAACGTTGAAGACCCCTGATTTAGACAAACACTCTCTATCCGCACACGTTATCCACATTTAAACAACTCACAGACATGTCATGTTGCACTGTTCCAAACTCTTTATTATCAATAGAATATAAAATTCATTTTCGCATAACCTATAGTCTGCTCTGACCACCGATTGTATTAACCACCATAATGTATTACTGTGCAGATTAAATGTAGGCTATGCGGTTAGGCTAAACGTTGCTAATTGTAGCTTGTCTACTGGCTGCTTACCCGTGTCCTCCTGTCTTCTTCTACGTTTTTTCAAGTTTTTTCAGTTGTCTGTAGCAGAGCTAAAGCGCCACCAACAGGCGTGGGGTATGTACTACAGTCAGTTCATCCCAAACGGGTGTGTTAGTCTTAACGCAAATCTCTCGTTACCAGGCTCCATCCTTACGCAATTAAAAGATTCGATAGGTGTGAAAAATTCAGTGAATCTAGACTCCGTGTAAAGGGGGCCTTAGAGGCTTCTTGTGCCTCTGTCTGTGTATTTCAGGAAGAAAAAAATAAACGTGTGAAAAGCTTTATTTCTGGGTAATATTTTTCATAAGACATCCAACAGTTTGCAAATCATGCTTGCAATATTTGCCCACTGCTATGAGTGAATAGGCAAACTGGGAGAGTACAGTCTAACGTTGCACAGCTGAGAAAACTGTCTTGTGACTGTGTAGACTGGTCAAAGGAACACAGACAAAGGAAAAGCATAGGGACGAGTGGAAGAAGAGGGGGACAGAGAGAGAGAGAGCGTGCGCGAGAGAGAGATGAAGGGATAGTTAGATGGACTGATAGAGCCTCCTATAGCCTCAGTGATGGCGTGTGTCTGTTTTAGTGTGTTTGGACAAGGCCATCAGGGGGAGAATGGAGAATGCATACAATCTTGTATAAGATCTCGTATATCTGAGCATGGGACTCTATCTCATACATTCTCTCGAGTTTTTCGAGTAGCCCGTTGTGCAAAGGTCAGCTCCAGCTGCGTAATGGAGTGCTGTCTTGATCTCTCTATTCCCTACAGCACTTGCCTTATCACACTCTGTTTCTGAGTATCCGAGTATGTGTTTGTTGTGCATTTGTTGTGAGATTCGGGACAGCTTTGAGTTTACTGGAGGAGCAGCTATGGGATGTCATAGTAACACTTCAGAAATCGGAGTCTGCCCTGATGGGTGCTGAGGTTGGTAGCCTGCGGATTGTGCTCACATTCAGGATGTGACCACAGTAAACCATATTCTGTCTTTCAGATATTCTCTCTCTCCCCCTTTTTAAATTATTTATCTTCTCACAATCTGAATGAAGACAGACGGGCTGTTTTATAATAGCTCATAGGCTGCAGGAATTTGAAACGGTTCCCTTTTGTGAGAACGTTAGTCATTCTTTGAACATTATTTACCTTAGCTAATCCTTAACGGTAAACTGGACCAGCTCAGTCAGTCTCATAGACTCATAGCTGCGTACGACCTAGCACTGACCAACAAGCAGACATGTTTGAGCTGTGATTTTACACAATTATTTTGCAACTGTATCCCTTCTTGTTGAAAGGCTCGTATGTAGATGTATTTGAGCAACAAGCAATAAGTGTAATAATTGATGAATTGATCATTCAATAATAAAGTAAATGTTGGCTTTATTAGACTGTAATCATGACAGCTTGTGAACATTTTTTCCAGGATATTAGAGATGCATTAAGTATTAAATTTGAAGAAATTACTTTCACATTACACGTCAGCGAGAAGCTAGAAGGCAAAACACAGTTTATAGTGGAATAAACAATGTACCATTGAAAAGGCATGGCCAGCATTGACGAATCAGAACTATTTCCCTGCCACATAAGTGAGATGAGACTGCCAGAGGAGAAGGCACATGATCAGAGTCTCGTGTCCTTTCCACTCTCCTCCTCCACTCCATCTCCACTCTCCTCATCCACTCCATCTCCACTCTCCTCCTCCATTCCATCTCCACTCTCCTCCTCCACTCCATCTCCACTCTCCTCATCCACTCCATCTCCACTCTCCTCCTCCACTCCATCTCCACTCTCCTCCTCCACTCTCCTTCTCCACTCCATCTCCACTCTCCTCCTCCACTCCATCTCCACTCTCCTCCTCCACTCCATCTCCACTCTCCTCCTCCACTCCAACTCCACTCTCCTTCTCCACTCCATCTCCACTCTCCTTCTCCACTCCATCTCCACTCTCCTCCTCCACTCCATCTCCACTCTCCTTCTCCACTCCATCTCTCCTTCTCCACTCCATCTCCACTCTCCTCCTCCACTCCATCTCCACCCTCCTTCTCCACTCCATCTCCACTCTCCTTCTCCACTCCATCTCCACTCTCCTTCTCCACTCCATCTCCACTCTCCTCCTCCACTCCATCTCCACTCTCCTCCTCCACTCCATCTCCACTCTCCTTCTCCACTCCATCTCCACTCTCCTTCTCCACTCCATCTCCACTCTCCTCCTCCACTCCATCTCCACTCTCCTCCTCCACTCCATCTCCACTCTCCTTCTCCACTCCATCTCCACTCTCCTCCTCCACTCTCCTTCTCCACTCTCCTCCTCCACTCCTTCTCCACTCCATCTCCACTCTCCTTCTCCACTCCATCTCCACTCTCCTCCTCCACTCCATCTCCACTCTCCTCCTCCACTCCATCTCCACTCTCCTCCTCCACTCCATCTTCACTCTCCTCCTCCACTCCATCTCCACTCTCCACTCCATCTCCACTCTCCTTCTCCACTCTCCACTCCCTCTCCACTCTACTCTCCTTCTCCACTCCATCTCCACTCTCCTTCTCCACTCCATCTCTACTCTCCTTCTCCACTCCATCTCCACTCTCCTTCTCCACTCCATCTCCACTCTCCTCCTCCACTCTCCTTCTCCACTCTCCTTCTCCACTCCATCTCCACTCTCCTCCTCCACTCCATCTCCACTCTCCTCCTCCACTCCATCTCCACTCTCCTCCTCCACTCCATCTCCACTCTCCTCCTCCACTCCATCTCCACTCTCCACTCCATCTCCACTCTCCTCCTCCACTCCATCTCCACTCTCCTCCTCCACTCCATCTCCACTCTCCACTCCATCTCCACTCTCCTCCTCCACTCCATCTCCACTCTCCTTCTCCACTCCATCTCCACCCTCCTTCTCCACTCCATCTCCACTCTCCTTCTCCACTCCATCTCCACTCTCCTTCTCCACTCCATCTCCACTCTCCTCCTCCACTCCATCTCCACTCTCCTTCTCCACTCCATCTCCACTCTCCTCCTCCACTCCATCTCCACTCTCCTCCTCCACTCCATCTCCACTCTCATCCTCCACTCCATCTCCACTCTCCTTCTCCACTCCATCTCCACTCTCCTTCTCCACTCCATCTCCACTCTCCTCCTCCACTCCATCTCCACTCTCCTCCTCCACTCCATCTCCACTCTCCTCCTCCACTCCATCTCCACTCTCCTCCTCCACTCCATCTCCACTCTCCTCCTCCACTCCATCTCCACTCTCCTTCTCCACTCCATCTCCACTCTCCTCCTCCACTCCATCTCCACTCTCCTCCTCCACTCCATCTCCACTCTCCTCCTCCACTCCATCTCCACTCTCCTTCTCCACTCCATCTCCACTCTCCTCCTCCACTCCATCTCCACTCTCCTCCTCCACTCCATCTCCACTCTCCTCCTCCCTTCCATCTCTCCTTCTCCACTCCATCTCCACTCTCCTCCTCCACTCCATCTCCACTCTCCTTCTCCACTCCATCTCCACTCCACTCCATCTCCACTCTCCTCCTCCACTCCATCTCCACTCTCCTTCTCCACTCCATCTCCACTCTCCTCCTCCACTCCATCTCCACTCTCCTCCTCCACTCCATCTCCACTCTCCTCCTCCACTCCATCTCCACTCTCCTCCTCCACTCCATCTCCACTCTCCTTCTCCACTCCATCTCCACTCTCCTCCTCCACTCCATCTCCACTCTCCTTCTCCACTCCATCTCCACTCTCCTCCTCCACTCCATCTCCACTCTCCTCCTCCCTTCCATCTTCTCTCTCCTTCTCCACTCCATCTCCACTCTCCACTCCATCTCCTCCTCCACTCCATCTCCACTCTCCTCCAGTCCATCTCCACTCTCCTCCTCCACTCCATCTCCACTCTCCTTCTCCACTCCATCTCTACTCTGCTCTCCCTCTCTACTCTGCTCTCCCTCCGTCCTGGTGGCTCACCTGTGCCCTTGAGGGTCTTCTGGCAGACTCTGCTTTCCCTGTTCTTCTGGTTGACATAAACCACAGCGCAGATCATGGCCATTAGCCCAGGGCCCATCAGAGAGGCGTACACTCGGTAGAACAGAGAGGCGATTCCAAAAGGACGCCTGTAAACCAGGTGGAATGCTCGGGAGATACAAGGCCCATTTGGGTCCCCCTGCAGACAGTGGTATATTACTCTTTCGTTGGGTGAAAGGTTGGATATGATCAGTGAATTTTGAGAGTTAGACACATCCAAACGGTCCAGCTCCTCTCCTTTCTGACGATACCACTGAGTCATTTTGTACTGGGTTGTCAAATCAGTATCGCAGATGAGAACAACGCTCTCATTCTGAGAAAACATCACATATGTAGGCTCAAGGACAAGGCAGACAGAGAGCTGATAGATAATGTGAACGTTTGCCATTTTGCATTCATAGGACCCAGAGTGGTTGGACTTTACAGATGGGATGACCAGAGAGTAACTTCCTGTTTTGATGTACATTCCTTCCTCTTGACCTTTGGGGTTAGTATGAATGATATTGACAGAGGGGTCAACAGAGAGATGGTTAGATGGAGTTTTCCATTCCAGCTTCCCCTTGTGTGTGAGTGACACTAACAGCACAGGGCAGAATCACTTTCTTTTCTGGCCAGGCAAAATCTAAATGTAGTTCCATGGGGTGATTAAAGGTCTCCCTCTCAACATAAACATCACGATACAATGTAACGTCAACATCTTGATATCTTGTAATTGAAACATGACCTGAACCACCTCCAAGCGAAAGGTTTGGTTATAGATAAGATACTTTTCTCCCAAGGTCTCAACTGTGTAGAATTCGCTATCAGAGAGGGAATTATTGTTCAGTCTGAATGTAGCAGTGTCCTCTTAGGCGCTGTAGGATATTCTCAGCGATTGCGAAGCGGTTTCTTCTCCCGTGACATTCATCAGAAGCATGTGCTTGTCTCCCAAGGATCTGTAGAGAAAATGTGTTTGATTTCCCTCAGATATGAATGGAAATTCAAACAAAGCATCTTCTCCTTCTTCTCCAAACACGACTGGAGGCTCTTGGCTGAGAGAGGCGCAATAGAAGTGCAATGTGAGCATGAAAGCAATCTGCTCAAATGTGCCCGTTTTGTTTCTGTGCCTTAGCTCTGGCACCGTGCGTCTTATACAGTGAGTCCCAACAACATGCTCATCATTATAGATGTGTGTTGATAATCAAGCACGCTACATTTCCTGCCACCAGATAGCAGGAGGGCTGCAGATCAGAAGCCTCTGATTAGTCCCAAGAGTTTTCAAATTGTATTTGCAAAAACACTATCCATTACATTTAAAAGTCTTTAAGTCTTTGGCAGTATTTATCTGTTTGGTCAGTTTCAGTTTTGTCTTGAAAAAACAATTAATGAATTCTCGTTACTAATAATGTCTGTTGAAATGTCTAATTTTCTGTCTGTTTTTAAGTATTTTGACCCACTCAGCAGTGGCAGTCATGGTCATATAATGTTTGAAGTTCAGGTCACACACCAAAATTAAAGATGGCATCTTAGTGACACCTATTTGTCCCAAAGACAAGCTCCTCGCCCTGGTTGGCTGTGTCTCAGTGGCCCAAACACAGGGATCAGGGAGCTTGGTAGACTCCATCATTCAGTTTTGGTTCCGCGAAAGGATGTTGATATCTGAGCTCAGCCGCCAATCAAATTGTCCCCTTCCCTTGAGACCTCCATGTTGTTTGGCTAGGATTGTTTCTGGCTCAGTCTGAGCCCCCATGTTTGAATCCTATTTACAGAGACAGGACTGTGTGCGAACACTGGAGTTCTTCTGAGCTCAAACACTGCATGCACAACTAGTGGACCATGAGGGCCAATTTGCTAAATTTGACAAATAGTTTATGGGACAAGAATGGGAGAATATAGCTTTAAGGTGCTTACCTCTTCACACATTTGGCAGTGCATGGTAACGCTGCTCCCACCCATGATCAATCTAAGCCAGATTTGGTGCTGATAAGAGCTTTGCGGAGCAACACTTACCACATCGAAAAGGCAAGGCAAGTGACCACCATGAGAGAGGCTGGCCAAAGGGTTCTTTCAAACCTGAGCTGTCATACTGTGGCATCAATTGTTTGTACGTTCAGCAATTACAATGACACTTTGCTGGCCTTCACAGTCAATATAATGTATTGTGTTTCACTGTATTTGCACTCTTGGCAACAACAATTTCTATACTTTTGTAAAGTATGTTGTCACAATACAATGTATACTGTAGTTTCACTAAAGTTATTTACAACATATACGGTCGAATTCTGATTACTTTACGTACATTTACAGTATTTACAGCCTATTGCACTATTTTCACACACACACACACACACACAAAACACACACACAAAACACACACACACACACACACACAAAAAACACACACACACAAAAAAAACACACACACACACACACACACACACACACACACACACATTAAAGGCGCCCGAGTCAACATTAGAGGCTTGAGACTCGAATAATAAACGTCCAATTTCTAGTCTTTTTTACACGTAGTAAGTTTCAATAACACCATACCATTACATATCGACATTCAAGGAGCAAAGATGAGACGTCGTTGTGTGGTGAGAACTGATAAAAAATCGTGCTGCCAGCGCCGCCGGTGGGGAGAGGCCATTTTTTCAATTCTCCGATTTTTTGGTGGCACCAATATATAAAGGGCTACGCTCTTGCGGCTAGTTTTAGCGCTCTTTTTAACGCCCAAAGTATCAAATCGTTATGCAAATGTGCTAATATGGGGAAGTAAATCCAGAATATTTCCATTTTGATGCCCTAATGTTGCTTTGGGCTCCTTTAACAGATACACAAAAAAAGAAATGCAAGCTGATAGGTTTTTCTGTCAGTGAACATCAGGGCAGTTGCCAGGACCAGTATTCACAAAGGATTTTGTCTTACCACTGCGAGTACTCCTGACGCAGTCGGACCAGAATTTTCTAAGGAAATGTTTTCTCCTAAATCCTGTTCACAATTCCAGCTGAGACCAACTTTTACTAAAGGAAAAGCAAGAACTCCTAAGTTAAGACAAAGACTATGTTGCTGTGGCTGACCTCTGTGATTGGCTGATGAATGACAGGTCCGTGCTGGTGAGCAGGCACAGCAGGCTTCATGGCCTACCGCAGAGATTGATATATAAATAAATAAATATGACACAGGCTACAAATGTAATAGTGACGTAAAACGCCAACCACAGACCTACTCACCCACAGAGTATCTTTGCTTAGTTTTCAAAATGTCTCTGTATGAGAACACATTCGTGTGGACAGGAAGGTAGGCACATCAGTTAGTTGGTGAGATTACTGCATCCCTTACCAGCTCCATATTATTTCCCTTGTGACTGAGACAACATGTTTTCAGTGATTTTGTATCTGTATTACAAAACATTGCCAAATTTACCGTTTGTTTGGGCAGTCTGTAGAGCCAGTTGGAAGTCGGCTCATTTTTAAATGCCAATTGAAGCAATGTTACACAATTTGACACTTTTTGAGGTAGGTTTTTAAGGAAAATTAGTTGTAGTATCAGTCAAATTCATTTTGATGGCATATGTTCATGTGTAGGACAGATAAACATGTAAAATAATGCCACTAGCCATTCAGGATATGCACTATGTAGTTCTGTGTTGCTAAAACTTAAAACCCTGTGAAAATATGAGAAAAGCTTTCACAGCACGACTATACCACTAGAAAACTACATCACCAAATGTCACCAGTAAGCATGTTAAAGCATGCATATAAAAATGTATACAAAATCATACTTTTGTAATGTTCTCATGACATTGCATTCAGTGCTGTTTATAAGGAGTTCCTGTTAGGTGATTAGACTTCGTTCTGATATGATCACTTCCTCTGCTGAGCCAGCATATACATATCAGGATCTCAGTTAAGGGACTTTGAGGTTGACAGGTTTTGTCCTGCTAAATCGTACTTTCCACTATGATCACCTAGTGTATGGGGTTCTTTTCACCCTTTTTGCAAGTTGAGGATAGGGTTAGTTTTTCTCATTACATTCAACTTTGGCATATTTAGAATCACTTTCCGTGTCATAAAAAAATACCAAAAACTGACGTTGAAATGCTGAATTAAAAAAAAAATATTCATTTGTAAAACAACAAACTGCCCTGGACTGTGCTTCACAAAAGTGTCGTTGACCAACCACTATGTTAAACATGGAGGGAGAGAGAGTTCAAAAAGAACGCACCACTGGTTTGGGATTGTACATGCACAGTCATGGACTTATTGTACTTATGAGCTGAACTGTTTTAGACAGGTGTTTGTGTATGTGTGTGTGTGTGTGTGTGTGTGTGTGTGTGTGTGTAAGTGTGTAAGTGTGTGTGTGTGTGTGTGTGTTTGTGTGTGTGTGCTAACTGTACTGGGAGTGAATGTGAATGGCTTATATGATAGCAGGAGTGCAGTCATTACTGTGCTGAGCAGCCCTTACCACATCTAAAAGGCAAGGCGATTTAGACACAATTCATTCAATAATTCAAGGTGTTTTCCAAATAAGCAGATAGAGCACAGCATTTAAGTGCATAAGAGTTAAAAGAACATAAAGACATAAAAGCCTTGCAAAATAGCCTTCAGGTTAACTGTGTGAGGCTCATTAGGGCTGTTGAGAACATGTCCAGCAATAATACAAGCATCTGCCCAGTGAGAGAATGGAAATGTCTTTCTGAGTGATTTCTTACTTCACTGCTCAACTAGGGCAGAGATAGAAGATGATCCTCTCTTGTGAGAATATGATCATGACAAGATGCAGGTTTGGATGGCACACATGTAAAATATAGGGACGATAATGTTTAGGGGGACAGGGTTGTAAATAGGTTCGAGTTTTGGGCTATGGTCACAGCGATGTTAAGGGAAAGGGGAGAGTAAGGTTTGAGGTATGGCTGTGTTCAGGTTTTGGTGAGGTTCTGGTTTCATACCCACGACCACGCTGCATGTCCTCGGAGACCAAGTGTGGGTGTGGCCTGGGACAATATCATGGCGACCCATCCTTGGT
>NC_137928.1:26895727-26898227 GCF_963457725.1 Sprattus sprattus | reverse complement strand
TTCCAATTGGTTTTCTAAATTATGGGTTTTAAAAGCCAGTCTCCCTTTCTTCTCTCTCTCAGATGTAAATGAGTGTGTGAACGCTAATGGCGGCTGCGAGGACATCTGCTGCAACACCATTGGAAGCTTCTACTGCAGGTGCCCTGAGGGAAGCAGTCTGGCGCTGGATGGCAAGACCTGCCAGGGTAAGAGCCAGTGTCTCGTTTCATATTCAGTGTCCTTAGGTACACTCTGGTTAGTACTCGATTCATTGATAAGTGATTGATTCATTGATGCCTTTTCAATCCATTATTTCTATTCTTTAACAATTGAAGTTGCTTTACAGAGCCGAAGCCTGCCAGCTTCCCTGGCCCACCCCAAAAGGCAATTCGTGTTTAACTGATACATTATCTCCTAGACTAACATAAAAATCTCTGCCAGTGATGTAGGTTTGAAACCAATTTAAAAAAATTCCGGAGAGACCAACCCACGTTGCAAGGCGGCAAATTAAAATGTCATGATCATGATGTTTTGTAGTTCTTTTTGGACAACTGTTTGTGTTTCCCATATGTCTATTCTGTAGGTTGATTAGAATGACAGTAATATTATTGGAGGGAAACTGTGTACCAGTTGAATAGAGTTGACGTGTGAGCTAACTAACGTTACTTTAATGAACACATTTTGCCTTCTTGCCATAGCAAGAGATGGCAATCAAGAGAATTTACCTTAGTGGTACCACCAAGCGTTTAAAGCCTCTCCTCTTTAGAACTTAGAATTACTTTAATGAAGAGCATATCAAATACAATATTGATTGGGTTTAAAACCATCTCCCTTTGCTGTCTTGAAATTCATAATTTGACCACTATATACTGTACACTGCAGTAGACTACCAGTCTACCTGTGATTGTTGTTGCTAGGAATTGTGGGTAGAGTAGTCCAGAAGTTAGATGAATGAGCGATGGGACGCTGGATCAAACGAGAAAAACAAAAGAAAGATAGGGGGTATTGCAGACATTGGAGCGGTGTTGATATCTCAAAAGTGCTTGAAGCAGAAGCAGCACCAAAAAATGTGTTGGAAATGAATAATAAAAAGAATACTTCAGGTTACCAGTACTGTGATTGAGTCATGCTGACGCTAATCGCACAAATATAGAGCTGTTCTTTTCTGGACTGCACATCAGTGGACTGACTGCTATGATCTAAGGTGCAGGTTGTTATTTTGGAGAACAGCAGCCAGCACCCTGGAGGTGTTGCTGGTATATGCTTTCTCACCTACACACTAAACACTCTTCAGGGACTCTGAACAAACACACACACACACAGTTTTGTGCATATGCTGAAACTACCATGTTAGAGGCTGTTTATACGAAGTCTAGTTTTTCTCCGTCCGTAAAGTTCAGAATACAGATAGCCCTATCATTTAGACGAACACTCTCTATCCGCACACGGTATCCACAACGATCGGAATCGGGGTAGAAAGTGAGTAGATTTGAATCGGTACGGGGCTGGTGTTCGTCTGCACGGATTCACACAACCTGATGACGTAATTTGCCCCACATGATCGCGTTGCAATCTCCAACCAATATATATATCACTTGTTCTCCCTCGACATCTCACTCGTGGTGGGTCTCGAATTCACGCTCATTACTCCAGCCTACTGATTTTTGTTTAGCCTCCTATCTTGATCTAATTCTTTTTATTCAGACGTTACATAACTTTCATGACCACAAATATAAATTGGCCAGCGATTTAATTGGCTTTTTTCTTCATATATTAATGTAGAATGGTCGGAGCAAAGCCTCATGGGAAATGCTCAAGCTCAGACTCTCAATAAAGCAAAGGCATTTAAACAACTCACAGACATGTCATGTTGTACCGTTCCAAACTCTTTATTATCAATAGAAAATCTAATTCATTTTCGCATAACCTATAGTCTGCTCTGACCACCGATTGTATTAACCACCATAATGTATTACTGTGCAGATTAAATGTAGGCTATGCGGTTAGGCTAAACGTTGCTAATTGTAGCTTGTTTACTGGCTGCTTACACGTGTCCTCCTGTATTCTTCTAAGTTTTTTCACGCTTTTTCAGTTGTCTGTAGCAGCGCTAAAGCGCCACCAACAGGCGTGGGGTATGTACTAAAGTCAGTTCATCCCAAACGGGTGTGTTAGTCTTTACGCAAATCTCCCGTACCAGGCTCCATCCTTACGCAATTAAAAGATTCGATAGGTGTGAAAAATTCAGTGAATCTAGACTCCGTGTAAAGGGGGCCTTAGAGATACACGCTCACGTAATCCCTTCATATACGTAAATGAGATGAGCCGGAGTCAAGGACGTGGCACATGGTAATTTAAAAAACATATGCATTTATATGCAATCTGTCCCTTTTCTTCCTTTTCCATTTCCTGGTGGAAAGGGATAAGTTGTCCAGGTTTTCATCTTTGGCATACCACATACAGTGTAGACCTCTATTCCTAACAGAATGTTTTAGAGACTTTAAATATTCTCTTACCTCACCAA
>NC_137928.1:26868227-26875727 GCF_963457725.1 Sprattus sprattus | reverse complement strand
ACCCACACACATGCACACACACACACACACACACACACACACACACACACACACACACACACAGACACCCACATGCACATACATACACACACATGCACATACATACACAGGGGTTAAAGTGGGCCGGAACGCTCCAGTACTCAGTACCGGCACCTCAGATAAATTAATAAATAAATAGATTCTTAAAAAAAAAAAAAATGTAATGTTAAGGCCAGTCCACACCAAAGATCTTGCGGTAAGTGTTTAGACTGTTCCAGTCAGAGCGAGTGCATGTTGGAGTCCAGGGTGAAGTAGTAAGCTAAAGTCTAACGTCTATATTTTAAATAGGGCAACAAACACAACTTAAAGAAAGAACCAGGCTTTTAGTTATTCGTTTTCTATCACTCTGGCCCTGACTGAGAACATTAACAATGGTTACTGCAATTAGTTGGTTATTGGCTAGCACGTCAGCTTGTCAGAAAGACAAAAAATGTGAGTACCGGTACTTGTTTCCTAATTGGAAAACACGTTGGTAATGTTATGTCTTCATAATTTCCTTCTTAAAGATGGAGGAGGATCGAAGTAAGAGAGGGTGTAAACGAAAAATAACTGATTATTTCCAAGGGTAAGAATTTGTCTGGAAATGGTGCCTCAACAGTCATTCTTTTTAGATTTTCTTTTAAAATCAAGCAATTGATAGTCTAAGTCTACCAAGCATTGTTGCTATGTCATGTTTTGATAATTCATTTAACAGTAAAATATTTTTAATTTAATAACTGAAGTCTGCAGTGTTGTTTATTAATGGCTGTGTGAGTGGACAGTCCAGGCCATGGAACTAAGTAGGCACTGTGTAATTTGCGCTGTGATTACTGTGTAAGAATGACTAAGATTTGGCCTGATGCAGAACAGATTTCAGCACTAATTGTTCATTTCAAGCTGGCCATCCCCAAAATGCACCAGAATACAGGAAATCATATTTACCAAATTCAAAATTTTCTCATGGAACCAAATAGGGGCCCAAAGGCTCATGATCCATCCCTGGTTTAGGTCTTTGGTTAGACCTCCTTATATCACTGTGATTAAAAAAATATAGGAATGGGTGATTTCAACGCCGCCGCCACCAGATCCACCAAATACCCCCCGCCACGGCCGCCGCCAGATCCACCAAATACCCCCCGCCACGGCCGCCGCCAGATCCACCAAATACCCCCCCGCCGCCGCCACCACACCGGAAAATAGAGTACCCCCACCTACCAAATCCCACTTTAACCACTGTACATACACACACACACACACACACACACACACACACACACACACACATGCACACATACACACACACATACACCCACAGGCACATACATACACACACATGCACATACATACATACACACACATACACACACACACACGTGCACACACACACACACACACACTCGCACATCCACACACAGGCACACACATACACATACAGACACACACACACACTCAAAGTGGACTTGACACTGAAGCTGTCACACAACCTGCAGGGGAAAAATGCAGTGGGGAAAATGTGTTGAGACTTGAGGCTGGAACCCAGCTTGCTTTACTGGTGTACATATGTGTGAATGTGCGTGTGTGTGTGTGTGTGTGTCTGTGTGTGTGTGTGTGTGTGTGTGTGTGTGTGTGTGTGTGTGTGTGTGTGCTGGTCCTTACTCCTAAAGGCCAGCTTCTCTTCAGGAGCCCTAAGACCAGGTTTAGAGGGACCATGATATTTAAGGGGGTTTTGTGTGGTGAGTGTCATATGTGGTGGTGGTCTAGGCTAATTAAAAACATGAGGCCTGAAATTGCATTTGTATCTGTGTGTGTGTGTGTGTGTGTGTGTGTGTGTGTGTGTGTGTGTGTGTGTGTGTGTGTGTGTGTGTGTGTGTGTGTGTGTGTGTGTGTGTGTGAAAAATTATGTTCCGGATCAGAATCGTTAACCTAAAATAATGGTAACCGGTTAATAACGTTATTTTTTCGCTCTTTCACAACTTCCTAAATGCAATATGATTGGTGATGTTCTCTTCCGGTCGTTCACTTAGATAGAGATCCTTGCCGCGCGCCGCCAGTGAGTCTATGCACAAGCTGTAGCCACCAGTCTCTCAAACTCAATCTTAAGAAGAGGTAAATATTGTACCAAGTATCTCACACATGTTTGTTTTTAAATAGGAATTCTATAAGATAGGCTACGAATTTCCAATGCATTGTTGTAAAAATCTGCAGGGTCAAGTTAATGAAATTGTAGCTAAGTACTACCTGGCTATTGCCCAGCTTAACCTACCCTAGTTTGTTAAGTCTTTATTTAAAACGTAGGCTAATACGGTAGTTTTCATATTTGGAATTTTAACTTTTTTTGTTCAGATGGGAAGACGAGAATCCTATGCGGCAGCATCATTCATTTGACCCCGCAACTAACAAATCCAAATACAACATTGAGGGATGTACTATGTAGATACCATTGTAGTTTTGTAATATTTGTATTGTCTCTGTTGACAAAAATGCACTGATTGGGCCCTGATGAGATTTGGCCAAATGCTGTTATGTTTTGTTTGCCCAATAATCAACATAGCATACATTTTCCTTGTCTTAACTCATGTATAATACTTACAAAATGTCAGAATTACAGTTGCCGCTTACATAATGTAGCCTAAAGTGCTTTTTTAATGTTTAATGACAGGATAGAGACATATAAGATTATTTTAAAGTCCTAAAGATCAGCCTACTTATTTGTATGTCCCGCAGCTGACATGGAACGCTATTAACCGGTTCAGGAACTTTATTTTTTTGTTCTAACCGGTTGGAACGAAAACTTGAAACGTTAAAATACTGTTTCTGTTCGGAACGAACCAATTGGGAAAAAAATTCTGGTTCAAAGCCCTGCTGCAGACAATCACAAGCAAGGCCTGGCGGCCGTCACACCTCCCCCCATAAAAGAAATCCACCGGATTTCCAATGGGGTCAATACAGAACTCATATTTACATAAGATTTCAACAACGATCACAAAATACATGAAACAGTTACCTACACATATGGTTACTTACTTTTTTTTTTTTTTTTTTTTAACAGTAACCAGTAAGCTAGAAACATCAGCAATCACAAATACCACGAGATCACAATGGTCTTCGACTGGACAACTTCACTACACAACACCATTAAGGTCACCAGCACAACCACCACCAATATCAATTCAGTTAGGCCTAATTCAATCACCCATCACCATTACGTTAACGTTAACGCCCTACCATATCATATAATGGTCATAGTTTTTCAGGCACAATTTCCTCTGAAAGGCAAATCTAAGGTCACCATATTTTTTCCCATTTCAGCCATATACCATGTCTCCACACTCACAATCTCACCATAACTCCTGGACTCACACTGCCTCTAATGTTCCGGTACCTGAAACATTAAAAGACAGGACAACACAGGAGAAGACACAGATGGTAGACACACTAGCTGGCAGACAAGGATAGTCATTCTCTCAACATACAGTGGTGGCCAAAATTATTAGAACACTAGACATATTTAAGAGTTTTCAGTTGTTTTTGTTGAATTGGCCATTAAAATACCCTAAAAACTAATGAAATATCTACAAAGTCATCATTATGCTCTATAAACCATAGAATAGAGCCATCATAATGAGATTTAGGTCATTTTCCGTACAAAAACAAGCTAGGCCTATTTCACTGTCAATTTCACACAATCATGTTCCTGCACAGAAGAAGCCAAATTACTTGTGTAATCATTGTCAGGTGTTATTGTGGTTAAATGGATGGTGATGCAAGAGTCTTAGGACACAGCTCGGCGATTTTTTTGAATGTACAAGGCCTATCCTGCTCATTAAGTGATTGGTAACATCAGGGTTTTGTCACTGAGGCCACACCACCAAATGGTATAGATCCAAAGCCTCTAGAAGCAGTCTTGAAGCACATGATGCTCTTTGAACATGGCTAAGGTGAAGAAGGAGCTAACAAATGAGCAACGGGTTCGAATAAAGGCTTTTTTTATGCTGGCTGGAGTTACTGCCGCATAGCCAAGGACTTGAGATGCAGTCCAAGCACTGTAAAGTACACTTTAGACCACCATGGCACCAGAACCGAAAGGGGAGAGGTTTCAAAAAGAAACTCTCAGACACACAAGTGAAGCATCTCAAAATTCTCAGTCTTCAGGACCGAAGAAAGACTTTACAAGAACTGTGTGACGAGATTAACATCACAATGACTAATGGTGCAACAGTGTCTTCAAGAACTGTCCTTCGGAAACTGGGAGAAGAAGTACTTTTTGGCAGAATAGCAGCAAAGAAACATTACTGAAAGAGAACAATTGAGTGTAACGCCTGAAATTTGCAAAAGAACACAAGAAATGGACAAAGAAAGATTGGTTTAAGTGTTGTGTACTGATGAGTCCAGGTTTTAATAGTTTGGCAACAAGCAAAGCGTGTATGTTCCACGAAGTGAGGGGGAGAGGTATCAAAATTAGTGTCTCTTGCCTACAGTTAAACAAGGAGGGGGTAGTATTATAGTGTGGGGTGCAATTTAAGCCTCAGGAACAGGTGACTTTGGCTAAATTGATGGCATCATGGATACAAAAGTATACCACAACATTCTGGTGAGGCACGGAGTTCCTTCTTGGAGACATCTTATTGAGCCTGGATTTATTTTCCAAGAGGACAATGACCCTAAACATTATTTTAACTATTGCCGGATCTACTGGCGACAAGGAATCTGCTGGAACATTGATAATGATGGACCGGCCCTATCAAAGTCCGGACTTCAAACCCATCAAGCAAATTCGGGGCAAGTTGGAAAATAAACTCGACAGATCTATTGTAAATTCCAAGGAAAGTCTTTGGCTTGAGTTGCAGAAGGCATGGGATAACATTAGTGTTGAAGTTCTCAAGAAATATATTGACTCTATGCCAGAGAGATGTGCTGCTGTAATTGCTGCAAAAGGTGGAGGTACCACTTATTAAAGTTAAAAGTGGTTAAAAACAGTAGGACTCACTTCATCTGATATTGTTTTGTGCTCAGAACAGCCATCTGCATGTTTCATGAACATTATGAAATGAAATCATGTTTTGGAGGCAAAAAAAAGCTAATTATTCTCAGATCTGTCAAGTGTTCTAATAATTTTGGCCACCACTGTATGTGCACGGTGAAGTGCTAGTAAGTGTTCACAAGCACAAATAAGGCCCTATGAACGTTCACCACCAGCTGCTGTATGAACCTCCGTGAGGGCAAAGCTTAATAAAGTTGGAAAGATATGGCAATAGCTGTATTTACACTCGCTAATGGAAACTGTCCCGTTGTTATATTGCAGCTTCCTGCGATAAGGAACGTCTCGGTTACTTACGTAACCTCGGTTCCTTAAGCACGGAACAAGATATAACAATAGTTGCGTGATACAGTGTTTTTTCTTCTTTTGGGTGGGTGTTTCAACGCTCAGATTTTGATCCAAGGAAGATGGAGGAGCGCGCCGTGGTATTTATAGGCTCCAGTGGGGGCGGGACCAGAGCGCGCCGCACTTTTCCCTTCCTAGCGGCGTGAATGAATAATTTCTTCGAACCAGTCCATGACACTAGGTCAAGTCCCGTTGTTATATCTTGTTCCGTGCTAAGTATTAAATGTGAATACTTTTGACACCTCTGACATTAGTGTATTGTTATGTTATGTGAGTAAACCTCGCTACCAAACATGTGCTAGTGCCACATGCTGCTAGTGTTTTTAGCCACCTTCTCTACACCCACCTCCCATGCCAGAGGTTGATGGTTCGATCCTGTGAGACAGTGTTTTGGTCAAGGCACAAAAATAGTTTTCAGGTGCACACATAGCATCTGAGGGGTTGTGTGTTGATGCACAGATCATTTTCCCAGATCATGTTAACATAAACAGTAGGATGCCTGAACCGTCTCGTGAACATCAGGATGCAAACGCCGCATCACACTCTGGAGGGAGGGAGGCCTCCCCCTCAGCAAACACACACTCACTTCCTGAAACATACATACATGTATATACTCACCCCCTTTGAAACACACTCACACATGCAAATGCACATGCACATACACATACACACCGCCTTGGAAACACATGCACATGCACATGCACATACACACACACAAATACTCACCACCTTTGAAACACACACTCACACACACACACACACACACACACACACATTCTGCCAGAGCAGTGTATGGAACAACAGAGTAACTACAAGAGGAAGGTTTTTAATCTTTTTAAGGTGTTTGTTTGTTGGTAGTTTTGCCAGTAATATCCTCAAATTCACTTTGATGGAACACAGTCAGGCTATTCACTCACACACACAGACACACACACACACACACACACACACACACACACACACACACACATACACACACACACATACAATCACACACACACACACACACACACACACACACACACACACACACACACACACACACACACACACACACACACATATACACACACACACACACACACACACACACACACACACACACACCACATCCCTCTTTCCTCTTCACTTTCTCAAATCTCTCACCACTCTCTCTCAGCTCCCTTCACACACACACAAACACTCTCACTTACATCAGGTCTACCAACCTCTCAGCACACACTCTCATCACCCCTTGCCTTTCCTTTTCCCTAAAACCTTGCCAAATCTCTCTCTCTCTCAGTCACACACACACACACACACACACACACACAATCTCCAGACATCTGATAAAGGATATGCCGAGGCTGCCAAGCAAAGCAGGGTTTTTGTTTTAGTCTGGGCTATGGCTGTAGACTGGCCTAATGACGGCCACTTAATAGCCCTCGTCAGCCAGCCATCTGCTCCTTATCACCGGCACATGCACGCGCACAAACACACACACACACACACACACACACACACAGAGACATACTCAACAGACACACACATGCACACACACACACACACACACACAGAGACACACTCAACAGACACACTCAACAGACACACACACACTTGTTCTCGCACTACATTTGCTTAACTTATTTTGGCTTATCTTCCTATCTTGAGCATGTCAAATAACTGTGTGTGAGTTGAGGGTTGGGGGGGGTATGTTTGTTTGTGTTTGTGTGTGCATGTGGGTATGTGTGTGTGTGTGTGTGTCTGTATGTTTGTTTGTGTTTGTGTGTGCATGTGGGTATGTGTGTGTTTTTGTGTTTGTGTCTGTGTGTGTGTCTGTAGTTTTCGTTTGTGTTTGTGTGTGCATGTGTGTATGTTCAACCAGCCTCAATGTAAATATTCTGAAACTGAGTATGGGAGTCATAGAGGAACACTCAATCAGGGGGGTGTAGGGTGAATAATTGTATCATCTGTAAGATGAGAGATGTAACAATTTAACAGTTGAAACTGCTCATAATCATGTCCTTTGGTCTCCCAAAATGTAAATGTTATTGAAAATGTTATATGGGCAATATAACTTAATATAAACCGCTTTTAAAAGAAACAAGTTATATTTCATT
>NC_137928.1:26860727-26863227 GCF_963457725.1 Sprattus sprattus | reverse complement strand
CCTATATACACATAGATATACAAGTCTTTGCCAGATTGCAGTCATTGACAAATTGAAAAACATTCGATCAAAATAAATGATCCAGGCATGAGAACCAGGATGGGCACAGGAAGTGGAAGTGAAGCTCATGCCAGTGATCTGTTCCCTGAGGTGAAGGACTGCTCCCATCTCACTCTCCCCTCCTCACTTCCTCTTTACCCAGAATGCCCGTCAGGATTCTTTGGGCGGTACTGCTCACAGAAGTGTGACTGTAAGCACGGCCAGGTGTGTGATCACGTGGCAGGAGAGTGTGTGTGTCCACCAGGCTTCTATGGACGTGGGTGTGGAAAACGTAAGGGATGTTGCCACACACAAAAACATTCACGTTAACGAATCATACATTCTGTACTCACATTCTCCCTCTTCCTCTCCCTCTCTCTCTCTCTCTTTCACTCTTTGTCTCTCTTTCTCATTTCATTTGTTGCCAATATGTTTTGATTTAAAGATATGCCAAATATTTTCCCTTTATGTGCCGATTTATTAGTGAATGTAGGATTTAAATGCAATCTGTAGGACAGTGATTTGGTCATAAACACACACACAAACACACACACACACACACACACACACACACACACATACACACATACACACATACACACACACTCACACACACATTCATCATTATTTGGGTGGGCTGCATTTCAGCGTCTCTGGCCTGATGTTGTCAGGACCACAAGCTTTTCTTGGCTTGAGTTTCTTTAGAGTCTTCTGAAGTTCATCAGTAGAGATGCCATAATCAATGAGGTTTTAATTAACTTTAATTGCATCTTCAAATATTTTAAACTTTCTTTTATATGTTTCTGTTCATCCATGATGTCATCTGGCATAGGTTTGTAGATATTTTGGTAGAGTTCTCTCCAAATATGTGTCCTGTGCGGTAAGTTATGTTGGTATGATGGTTCTAGTTTTCCTAAAATGTTTTTGTTTGCAGCGAGTTTTCAGGTTCCCTTCGAGTTTTGTTGTAGTGCTGTTGCTTTGTCCTTTTTTATTGCTCATTTGATTCTTTTAGGGCTTAACACACTTTTTTCTCAGACTGGTCAATTTTTTTACCGTAGTGTTTTTGGATTGATAAATGTCTGAGTTTCTTCTGTTTCTGAGTCTTCTGTACATGTCTGGTGAACCTATATTTCCTTTTACGTTATTATTGCTATGTAGATTTGAGTTTTTGGCGGCTCTCCGATAGATTGACGTCACCACTACTCGATTTGAGATGTTTTAAAATAATTGTATTAATAAGGTTAGTGATCTCAACAGAACTGATCGCTTTGTTCAATTCAGTCACGCCATTGTAGGGATTTGTCTGCATTGACTCCTTTCCCGGAGTGCAGTTATCCGGCAGTGGTGTGGAAGAGGAGTCTGTGGTCTTGAAGTGACCACACCTGTTTAAGATGGGTCCATGCCAGTGATGGCATAGTCAAGCACACTAGTCCCAAGGGCTGAGCACTATGTGAGCCTGCCTAGGGAGTCCCCTCTGATCCCACCATAAGTGTGTATAGGCCCAAGGCTCAACAGATGTGCGCTAACTCTTTACCATTCCTGTTGATGGAGTTGTCACCATTGTTCCTGTAGTTATAATGGCTATGATGGGGGCTGACAGGTTGTTCAATATATGTTTGTCTTCTGCAGTATCTAAGCAGTCAGACTCTGTACAGGCATACAAGTCCACACAGAAGGATGTTACCCTGGGCCTGTAAGCTGATGATCTCTGTATGAAGCCCCATTAAATAATTCTTCATTAAAGAACGGTGAACCCTGTCGTGGTGTACAGGCTGCACAGATAAACAGATCATTCTCACAAGTGATGGTGGCCTTCTAGTTCCAGCCAAATATGGCTTGTTCCTTTTCTGACAATGTTTCACTCGAGCTCCAGATTTTCTCTGTACCAAATTTTAATTCCCCCAGATGTTGTATGTGTCTGTGTCTGCAACAGCCATGTCTCAAGTAAAATGATAATATCTTGGTCGTTTATTTGACTTAGGAACTCATTGTTTTCACTCATTGTTTGGTTTCCACTCTTTTTTTTTTTACCCTTTTTTTTTTAACCTTTTTTTTTTAACCTTTTTTACAAAGATATAAGGTGCAGCAAGGCAGGTGCCTGAAACTGGTGAGAAACATTAAGTTGCAGATGTTGTGGCACCTGCCCTGTGTCAGACTCTTCCCTGGGTTTCTCACCCTGGACAACTACAGCGTAGGGCGGGTTGGAGGTGTATCTGGGGTGTTGCCTGGATCTCCTGCTGGGTCCCTCTCCTTTTCAGAGCTCAGTCATTTCCACCTCCACCAGGGGAAGACATTCCTGGATGCAGACATGGGGGTTCTTGGTGTCTGTGGCATGCACAGAGTTGGGTTTGAGGGAGGGGAGAGTGGGAGAGGTGGCTGTGGCTCTGGGCAGGCCTCACTCAGCAAAACACAGTAATGCCAAGGTATGTGTGTGTGTGTGTGTGTGTGTGTGTGTGTGTGT
>NC_137928.1:26838227-26850727 GCF_963457725.1 Sprattus sprattus | reverse complement strand
GGTGTCCCATCCTGTCCGTGGTCTCAAATAATGTTAAATATATGATGTTATGCTGATCTAACATTTACTGTATTTACATTACATTTCAAGTATACATCAATTTGTCTGTCTCAGGCTTTTTGCATGTGGTAGTATGTATAGTGTTTTCACTGTTTCAGGAAATGCTCCTAAATAATGCAGCGGACCACCTTAAAGATGCACAGACTGTACTGGACATGTGTAAGGCTGTGGACTATCAGTCAGACAACACTGAAATGTACACGGCTCTATTTATGGAGGCACTCTTGACATATCAGCAGGGTCTGGTGTGTTTCTGCAACTGTCATGATCGCATTACTGCCTGTGACCAGAGGAGAGAGTGGGAGAGAGACTGGACTGGTGGGCTACTGTACTGCGGTCTGGCCTGGACGTCCTGATTCCTATCCAACAGTGGATGCCTGGCAGTGGAAATGGTGCTATTTGATAATAAACAAACGTTCTGTTTCTGAGAGAGAAAAAAAGGAAAATGGGGATGTGTGTCTTGTTGTCTCACTGTCTTGTGTGAGTGTCAATGTTTAACTGGCTGTCTGAAAGAGACCTGAACTACCTGGACTACAACTTGCCATTCACTTCCAGTTTTTCCCATGATGCCAGAGGACACTCTTACCCATTTCTGGTGTAGGTCAGGATAGAACAGCACAGAGCAAATACAAACAGAAATAAAAGTGAATGAAAGAGAAAGAGGCAAAGGAGAGTGAGAAGAGTGACTTGGTAAGGTTGCCATAGTGTTGCCATAGTGTCTCTAGGGGAGATGGAACACATGAGTTTAGAAGAGGGGCTGGTTGGGTGGGTGCATCTCATATGTGTTACCTTCTCTGCTAGCTTTTATCCTTCAAGGGGGAAATGTTGCATTTTATTTAGGCCAGCTAGGACACAAGGCCAAGGTGGGATGGGGCGTGTGTGTGTCTCTGATGACTGTGTCACGAGAGAAGCAATGTGTGTGTGTGTGTGTGTGCCTGGGGGTCAGAGGGGTTCTGAATGGTCCATCAGGCAGTAGTGATGGAGGAGCTAAGGGTGACACGCACACACACTGTACACACACACACACACACACATACATATACACACAAACAGAGAGAGGGGTCAAGCTGAAAATGTCACCTGCCCCATCATCAAGCAGACAGCTCACCTAAGCGTGAAACTGCCACAGATCCGCTGTGTGTGTGTGTAGATCAGAGTTTGTGTGTGTGTGTGTCTGTGTGTATCTGGCTGTTTGAGTGTGACCCCCTCCCCTCATCCTCTCCAAAGCATTTCTCAGGTGCAGCGGAGCGTCTCTGTGGCTGAGGTACGGCAGCACAGGTGGAAGGCCCAGGCGGGACCCCCCTCGCCCCGACCCGCCAGCCCAGCGTGAGTGATGGCGGAGTGGGGCGTCCGCAGAGCGGCCGGCCCCTGGTCTGATGGATGAGGGCCGTGGAGGGCCGGCGCGTGTTGTGACAGCCTACAGATGTTCCCCAATAATGTTTATCAGCCGCCTGGATAACGGGGGGACGACACACACCTGTTTCCAGTCAAACAGCGGCACCAAAACCATCCATCCATCCATACATACACACACACACGTAGTGTGTGTCTCATACACACACACACACGCAGTGTGTGTCTCATACAACCTCTCTGTCCTATCTTTTACACCCACTAATGCACAATCACAGTTTCTCTCTTACACACTCTCTGTCACACTGGAGACAAGAGCTAATACACACACACACGCACACACACACACACACACACCAGACACAAATGTCCCATGAATCACCACACACCCACAGCTCCATAAACGCACAGAAAACGTTCACACTTGTCAGACTTTGCCTCCCTTAGTAAAACACATCAAACCACACAAACACCTTTAGGTTTACACACGGACATCCAGACACATGCCACCGGTCCTCATGGTATGCTCCGTAGTTGGCACACAGGCCATACTGCTTCTACTTCACAACCTGCCCTGTTGTACACAAACCCCCTCTCACTACATATTGCGATATTGAACTTAAATGGATGTCCATACAGATATACTATAAAGTGTTAATGTGCAGTGATGACACTGAAGTTAATGGATGTTCTCTTGCTTCTTAGTTCTCCAGTATGAGCCATTGCATCCATTTGGGTTTAAGTATCATGTTGACCTAGGTGTGGGGTTAATAGTGGAGTGGTGTTTTGACCTTGTCTGTCTGAGAAGGGAGAGGGTGTGATCCCACTGTATAAACCCACAATAGCATCCAAACGAACATAAATGTGTCAAGTCAAAACACACAGCAGTAGCCTACACTCTTATTCACTTTATCTTTGAAAAGCCTTTACTTTCCTGACATCGTATCTTCAAGTCTTAGCATGAGCAGATTTATTTGACTTTTAATCATTGGCACATCTCTCCCACTAC
The DNA here is from genome assembly GCF_963457725.1 of Sprattus sprattus. NCBI lineage: Eukaryota > Metazoa > Chordata > Actinopteri > Clupeiformes > Clupeidae > Sprattus > Sprattus sprattus. The sequence goes on along the minus strand of NC_137928.1, from coordinate 26,848,305 downwards.
CAACAGTCTGCCATGGCCTGTCATCACCCCAGACCTCAGAAGCTCTGCAAGTACCGGATCCTCCACTGGTGTGTTTCGCATTAACACACTGTAACGTACAGATTTCTACAAAGGCCATCCAGAAATCTGTGTAGAGTGTATCGCTAGTGGTAGAAATCCCTTGTGTCGGGAGACTTGTGTGAGAGAGGACAGGGGGGAGAGACAGAAAACAAGTGAGCATGTGTATGTAAGAGAGACATGGGACCGAGGGTCAGAAAGGGAAGGGTGGCTGGAAACGTGGAGCGCAGCAACCCGTGGCAAGTGTAGATGCGATCAGGGCTACTTTTGCGCTGTAATTACGCGTGCGCTGTCGGCGAAGCGACACTATCAGCCCGCTGTCTTAACGCCAAAGAAATTACTGCTCTTGCCCTTTTTCTCCTCCATCCTCTTTCTCACTCTTTCTTCTTCTCCCTCCTTCTCTCTCTTATGTCTCCAGCTCCCTGAAGGAACCCTGGCTTTTGAACTCGGGCTGTCAGAGACGGCGGTGCAGATAACAGGCGAAAGCGACCGGGGGAAATCACTTCAACGAGTCCCGCGCCATTTGAGACCGCTCGTCGCCCAGAGAAAACAAACCTTAAATGCCAAGCCGGCGAGAGGAGATGGCTATCTGACAACTCTCCCACACTCAGCGGAGTGTTAAAAGTCGTCATTTGTTTGTTTGTTTGACGCTTTTTTATTTGCGAAATTGTCCTGTGCCTGCGTGGCGAGATGGCGAGGAATGTCTGGGGGGAAAAGAAAATTCCCCTTATTCATCGTTTTCTCTCTCTCTGTTTCTCTCTCTCTCACACACACACCTCTCACTCCCCCGCTTTTGAGTGGCTTCACTTGAGAACGACAGAACGAGTGCGAAGTGGTTCAATACTGGCGTGCTTAGATTTTAAATCCAGTAATTTGGTAGCAGGGTCAGAGAACGACCACTCGATGGCGCCCGACACTGCACTCTCTGTTAGTGAGAGTACGAACACCCAGACAAAAGTCAAACTGCAGTCTATGGGCATAAAGACTCGAGTCAGCCTTCAATCTTACTTCAAATGCCATACAGCCTTACCTTAAACAACTTTAATTATAATTGTGTTACGTTGCGCTACGTGACCCCTATTTCTTGTAGATGAGTGCATTTAGCATGGAGTGGACCTACAGGCGATGCTGCAATTTTTCAAATTGAAATGCTCGGCATAAAGTAGGTGAAAGCTTTAAGCTACAAGCCTACTACTCGCCTACTGGCTTAAAGTGACCGCTGTATTTACTGAAGAAATGTTCAGGAATAAGAGCAATGTTCTTGAGCTGATGGAACTCTCTGACAATCTTTACTCTACGTCATGTGCAAGAAAATATTTGAGGCAAACTGTTGTTCTTGGGTAGAGCGCTATCCCCTTTGAGGTTGCCTTCACATAAAATTCGCCAGGGCCCAAACGAGATGGCCAATGGTTCCCCCGGTATCTTACAATTCTGTATTAACGAAACTTTAAACGGCTTTCAGCACGAGCCTGGAGCCGTTCCGCTAGCACGCCTTTTGGTGATTAGGCCATGTGGTATTAAAAGCATGTGCGTAGCATGAGTCTGCGTTCCACGATGAGCAACCATCAATAACGTTAATGGCCCATGTCCCGCGGAATAACTACAAATACTCCAGCTAAACCACGACCGTTAAACGAAGCTCAGCTTTCCCCTCAAATCAAACGCCCTTTCCTGAAAAGGCCGTTTTATTATGAAGCCTGTATGTCAACGAAATGGAGACGTTCGAGGTGGATCAAAATACAAGTTATACAAGGGAATTTAACTGGGAAACAACCTACTTAATGGCCTGTTTCTTTTCTCTCAAATGGTTATGACGACCTCCTTTATATTTAAATATGAACCTTTTGAATATCTCTCTCTCTCTCTCAATCTCTCTATCACTCACATACCTTTCTCTGTCTCTCTCTCTTTTAAAAGTGCATAGTGCAAACAGAGAACACAGAAGCTTGCCACAAACCCCCCATCTGTGCTGTATTTTCATGTGACCCTAGATTAATGCCAATAACTCTGCTTACTACACTAAGGCTCAGTACGGTGGCATCTCTTTACAGACTGGCTTTTAGTCCCTAGCCTCCCCTCCCCTCCCCTGGTGCCCACGGCAACCACCCGGGCCAAGCCCCTGCCACCCAGCTCGGCTGGATGTTTCCCCTGGCACAACACTGGGAGCCCATGCCAGCCCAATCACACAGAGTGCCAGCTGTGGTGTCACGCCCAGCTCCCCAGAGTGTGATGGATGTGTGTGTGTGTGTGTGTGAGGGAGAGAGAGAGAAAGATTGTATGCATTTCAAGTGGTGTGTTGCAGTCAAAGAGATAAGTAATATGTGATGGGTGTGTGTGTCCTTTAGCAAATTTACGTCTGTCTTGTGTTTGCAAATGTGTATACATGTACGTATATGTGTTTTCTTTGTGTGATATGTGTGTCTGTGTCTGTTGGCCTTCATGTGTATGTGTGTGTTGACATGTGTCTTTGTATGTGTTAGCATGTGCTTTTGTGTGTGTATGTGTATGTGTATGTGACTGTTTTTATGTGTGTTGGCGTGCAACTTTCTGTGTGTGTGTGTGTGTGTTTTGGCATGTACCTTTTATGTGTGTGTGTGTGTGTGTGTGTGTGTGCATTAGTCTGTGTGTGTGTGTGTGTGTGTGTGTGTGTGTGTGTGTGTCAGAGACAGAGCGAGAGCTCCCTGGGGCCTGGTATATACCCAGTGAGGGGCGTGTTGGCACTCTGGCCTCAGAGGGCAGTGCCCACAGTAATGAGATCTGATGGATTCTGAGTCAATGCCAACTGGCCCATTACATTAGGGCTGAGAGAGGGAAACCCCCCACCCAGTGTCAAACGCTCACACACACACACACACACACACACACACACACACACACACACACACACACACACACACACACACACACACACACACACACACACACACATACAAAACCAGACACATAAACTCATATTCTCTACACAGGAAACTCATACCCATGCAAACAGTTACACATAATTCCCTTACAATCACATAGATAAACATACACACACACAGCTAAATATAACCACACAATAATCATGCACATTAACACACACACGCACACATGCTGACACACACACACACATACACACACACAAAAAACACACACACACTCACACACACACACTCACACACTCACACAGACGCTCATCAGCATCAGCAGCTTGTTTCTCTTGCCCCCTCTAGCCACTTGCACCCCAAAAAAGCCCTTACTAATGCTGACCTCATCAAAGCTGGACGACCTGCGGTCACCTCATCAAAGCCGCCTGACCACCAGTGACCTCATCAAAGTGGGACGCCCCACTGAGCCCCAGCGCTGACTGCGGGGAAACACCAGAGGACACGTCCCCAGCAGGGGGACAAAGGTCCAGCTGACCATCGGCCTACGCCACTCAGGCCACTTCATTGGCATTCATATTCATCAGGACTGAAACCAGTTCAGCTGCTGGGGCTGATTCACTTCCCCTTCATTCAGCTCTAAACGCAATCCGCTACGGCTTCTGTGGCCCTCAGTTTGTGAGCGCCGGGGTCAAACTCCAATTCAGCTCAGCTGCATATGATGCCCTTATGCTGAATTTAGTTTGTCCTCCTACTCTTTCTCTCTTTCCTTCTATTCGCCTGTCTCTCCCCTCTCTCCGTCTCTCTCTCTCTCTCTCTTTTTCTTTCTCTCTCGCTCTTTCTGTGTGTGTGTGTGTGCGTGTGTGTGTGTGTGTTCTGGCAGGTGTGATGAAACAGTGCATAACAGAGTTGAGCAGCAGGGATCACCTCATTTAAAGGAGCAGGAGCAGGTGGGGAGCGGGACCTTATACAAACACACACACACACACACACACACACACACACACACACACACACACAGCTCACAGCTCAGATGGGTGGCGAAGAAACAGGCAAAGAGAGAGTGGATGGGTCACAGAGAAACAGAGGGAGAGAGAGAGAGAGAGATGTCTTGATAGAGAGAGGAGGAGAGAACCTGAAAGAGATATTCTGAAACAGCAAGAGAGGAAGAGAGAGGGATTGTGAAAGAGAGATGTTCTGACTCAGAGAGAGGGAGAGAGAGAGAGAGGGATTGTGAAAGAGAGATGTTCTGACTCAGAGAGAGAGGGAGAGAGAGAGAGAGGGTTAGTGAAAGAGAGATGTCCTGACTCGGAGAGAGAGGGAGAGAGAGAGAGAGGGTTAGTGAAAGAGTGAGGAAGAGAGAGAGAGAAAGGGTTAGTGAAAGAGGATATGCCCTAACTCTGAGAGAGAGAGAGAGGGAGGGAGGGAGGGAGAGGGAGCGTTAGAAAGAGAGGGTTAGTGAAAGAGATGCCCTGACTCAGAGCTAGGGAGAGAGAGAGAGAGAGAGAGGGAGAGGAAGAGAGAGAGAGCGGGTTAGTGAAAGAGTGAAGGAGAGAGAGAGAGAGGGAGAGGGAGAGAGAGAGAGAGGGTTAGTGAAAGAGTGAGGGAGAGAGAGAGAGGGTTGGTGAAAGAGAGATTCCCTGTCTCTGAGCTAGGGAGAGAGAGAGAGAGGGAGATGGAGAGGGAGAGAGAGGGAGAGAGAGAGAGGGTTAGTGAAAGAGACAGCCTGAGAGCGTGTCCTGACAGAGGCGTCTGTGGGTTGTGATGGGAGTCTTATTGAGCGTGTGAGTGATGAGCCGGGTCATCACATCTCTCCAGCTCATCCATCATGCCCTCAGGCCTCACAAAACACAGCAGCACGGCAGGCAGGCCGCAAAGAAAGCGCAGCGACAGACGCATTCCTCCCTCTCACCCCTCTCTCTCTCTCTCTCTCTCTCTATTCCTGCTCTCTATCTCTCTCTCTCTCTAACCCTTCTCTTCTCTCTCTATTCCATTCTGTCCTCCCTGTCGTCCTTCTTTCTCTCTCTCTATCACTACTCCACCTTCTCTCTCTCTCTCTGCTTCTCTGCCCTCGTTGTCTCTCTGTCTTTCTACCTCTTTCACCGCTTTGTCCTCTCTGAGCTCACTTTCTCTTTCTCTCTATTTCTTCTCTTTGTCCTCTGTTTATTCTTCATCTCTCTATTCCACCTCTCTGTCTGTCTGGCTTTTTGTTTTCTTGTCTGCCAGTGTGCAAAATAAAATAATTGTATGGGTCTCTTGAGTTCAGTCACTCACGCTGTCTCTCCAGTCACGGGACTGTGTGTAAATGTGTGTGTGTGTTTCTGTGTATGTGTGTACAAGAGAGAGATACTTTAAAGGACAAAATGACCCAGTGTCTCAAGCAGTATCGATATAAGGAGTGGAAAAAAGGGAAGGTTGATACGGAATGGATACCCACAGGACTGGGCAATAGAAAGAAAGAATGAACGAATGAACACATCAATTGATGAGTTATTAAATAAATACATTAATTAATGAATGAAATAAAAACCTACACAGTGTGGAAAGAAGGATGTGCGAGAAACGAAACAAAGAGAGTAACAGAGGGCACCGTCTGTATTCCACATTGTATGACTTTATTTTTCATTTTGCCCCCACCCAACCCCACCCATCCACCCACCCCCTTTCCGACAGTATAGAACTGAAACGCATTACATTTACCTTGTAGAAAGCATTAAAACAAAGTACCTCCACTTACAGATTGGTTTTCTTTTTCTTAAAAATGAGATTATAAACAACAACGACAACAACAACAACAACAGGAATGCTAAACTTAAACAAAATCAAAACAAACCAGAGGCAATGGTAATAATTATAATAATAAAAAACAAACAAACAAACAGGAAGTAGGCTCGGTCCTTGGACTTATGGGAAGACACGAACGCAGGGATTCAGAAATGGTTTCTTATCATCTAGGTTTGGCACAAAGGATCAGACAGGAACCCAGAGAACATCACACAAGCTTGCTGACGACCGCGAAAAGGCAAACAAAATGGCGGATAACAGCGCTAATCAGACCAATCATGCGATTATGAAGATGATATCTGATCTCTTTTTTTTTCCTCCTTTTGAAATACAATTACCTTCCTCCTATTTCAGATTTTTTGTTTCTTTTTTTTTCTTTCAATTTCTGTCATACAAAAAGAAGCTCTAAGCAATCGTTTCTATACGTCATGAATCTGATAACAGAATGGGGACTTGGAAGAGGTGCAGGGGAAACGGGGATAGGGGTTGAATGACTAGTGAATACTGAGCGCAAAAACCTACAAACAACCATGGAGTAAGAGCTAGATTTGCCCCCCCCCCCCCAATCTCACACACACACACACACACACACACACACACACACACACGCACATATGCACACACACCACCCTCATCTAACCCTCCACAACTCATCCAGAGTAGAGTAGAGGGGGTCTAGGGGAAGGGGGTGGGGGGGTTGGGGGGGTTAAGAACAGTGCTATTCAGTAAACAGACTAACTGTTTGCAAAAAACAAAGAAATATATAAAACTAATTAAAATAAATACCATTGTAATTTTTTTTAAACATACACATCGAAAATACCAACGACCACAGCGACTGACTGACCTAAGACGAAAGAAAAACGAAAGGAAAGCAAAGAAAAAGACGTCTACAAATACACAAAAAAGTGAACGATGATTGTCTAAGGATGGAATGTGACACACAAGGAGAGAACACGGTGGGTTAGCTACGGCTAGTGGCTAACGACCAGTAGCTAACAGTGAGCAGTGGGAGGTGTAGTGGTATCTTTGAGAAGCTAAGAAAGGAGGGGTCGGGTGGTCGGGTTGTACTGGTGGAGAAATGCCCTTCATGTCAACACTCCACAGTACTTCAGCTAAATGATTCAGAAGTGGGAGCCAAACATATACACAAAGAGTGCATCTTTCTGTTTTTCACCTCAAACTGTTCAAAAGAAAGTGGTGTTATATCAAATTTGTCAGAGCGACATTTTTTTTTTTTATTAAGCAATGCTTTTTTTTCATTTTAAGCATTTTCCGTTATAAACCCACTTGTGAGACTGAACTTGTTGTTCTGGTGTCTGGCAATGCCGTCTTTGTCTTTAATGAAATGCCCCATTTTAAGGTGACTATACCCACACTCTGCCTCTTGTAGGCTCTTAAAGGGAATGACACAAATGTTTCTTAACACACCCTTTCTCCATTCATGTGGTGTGTGTGTGTGTGTGTGTGTGTGTGTGTGTGTGTGTGTGTGTGTGTGTGTGTGTGTGTGTGTGTGTGTGTGTGTGTAAATGATTCTATACACACTTGGGGGACAACTGAATATCGTTCTAATATCGATACTTTCATGTGGAAGACTCTTCTCTTTTCATAATGGTCAATCGCTATTCCTATGGAGACGCTAACATTACGGCAACGTCATGTCAACATTTTAAAAACCATTTTTTTGTTTCTACCCCTCTAGTCACCAGCTGCCTTCGCTGTGCAAAACATGGACATTTCAGACAGAATAAATACACCTATTATTACTCACTAATATTATTATCATCATCATCATCATCATCATCCACATCATCATTAGCACTGCTATTATCATTGTCATTATTCATATGATCAAATCAACAAACCAATCGATTAATCAGTCAATTAATCATTTCCTTTAAGGTCACATTTGCTGTGATGTCTTTTGTCTTCAATTGTGTGTGTGTGTGTGATGTGTGTGTGTGAGGTCCATGTTTGCGTATGTGTCAGACCCTGGATGACAGCAGGGGTTTTGTGTGTGTGAGAGAGCATGTGTATGTGTCTATATGTGTGTGCGTGTGTATGTGTCTATATGTGTGTGCGTGTGTGTGTGTATGTGTGTGTGTGCGTGTGTGTGTGTGTGTGTGTGTGTCTGCTCAGCAGTCTGTAGAGTGCCCAGGGCTGGAGGAGGTGGGTTGGGCTGTGCCTCAGGTAGGAGTGGTGGGGGGAGGGGGGTCAGGCTGGAAGAGGAGAGGTGAGAGGCGGCAGGTCAGAGGTCATCGTCATGGAGTGAGGGCCGGAGGCGTCTCATACGTGGCTCAGCGACTGGATGGCGCTGGACTCGGCCGCGGCGCGTGCCAGGCTGTGCCACATGGTGGAGGGGGTGTGGGCTCCGGCATGGAGGGAGTCCTTATCGGCCAGAGACAGCATCATGGCATAAGCCTGGAAAAGAGCAGGGGTGAAAGTCAGCCATTTAATATCCCTTTATTTTGATATTAAAATATATTATATGTTTTGATTTCTTTCTATAAACTGATTCAGCATCAACAATCATTTCTATCTCTGTCTTTTTCCTCTGTTCTATCTTTCTGAGTGTCTCTATATTCATTTAAATGTAAAAGCACTCAACACTTAGCCTAATTTTTGTAGATCAATGTGCAGATTTTAACCACAGTAACTCCCATAATTCCCATAATCCCATAGGGCATATTTCTCCAGGGAGCAATGGCATTACCTGGGACTTGGACTTCCTGTAAAGCGGCTGCTTGACAGCTTCTGACAGGTGGGCAGAGCCAAACCCAGCGACGTCACCATCACCAAATTCTCTGTCCTCCATCTTGCGCATGTCGGAGAGGTGGCGGATGTGATCCAGAGCGGAGAATGAGTCCTGCTCTTCCTCCTCGTCCTCTTCCTCAAGCCTATTATTCATCATAAATATACCAATAAAGCTCCATTAGCTCCAATACCTGTTGCCTATAATCATAGACAATCATGTTACTATCGTATCGACACACAAGTGTTGGTTTTCCATCGAATATCTGGAGTTAGATGCATGCTTTGTTGTTAATATACCAAAACCTGTTGTTCTCATGGTGCGGGTGTGTATACGTGTGTGTGTGTTTCCGTATGTATGGTGGATTTGTGTGTGTGCATGTGTGTGTGTGTGTGTGTGTGTGTTTCCTACCTCCTTGGGGAAGTTTTGCAGTTGAGCTCCAGATCGTTGGACCCATCAAAGTCCATCTCGTCTCGGATGGCATCATCGTCGACCAGGTTGCTAGGGAGTGCATCATCCACAGACTTGCCCGTGACATTACTCTGTTCCCCTTCCTCCTCCTCTGCTCCCAGCTCCTCCCCTTCCTCTTCCTCCAGGTCACGTGACTCTTGGTTAGGGATCAGGCCTTTGTCCTCTTCAAAATGGGCGCCATTGATTCTGCAGAGGACCAGACCATTTAGCCGCATGAAAAACTTTAATATTTTGAACACCCTGGGGCAGCTACTCTGTGAAGTGTCAAAGTTTTAAAGTGTGATGTTGTTCTGCAAACTATTACAGAGCAGCTGTGGATTTCACCAGACAAAGAACAATGGAGACAGAGGATGTGTACAAACACACAACACATACGCACTAAATTATGCACACACACTCACAAGAACAAACACAGGCACACACACACACTCACACACACACACACACACACACACACACACACACACACACACACACACAGAGATATCCTCAGAGCTTCTCACATGTTCTTGAAAACCAACTCAGCACAGAGAGAAAGTGACCGAGGAAAGAGAGAGAAAAAGAAAAAAAAACGAGCGGCACAATCTCGTTTGTCATCGTGTCAGCGAGCCCCATGGCTGGCAGCAGTGGTGGTGGTGTGTGTTTGTGTGTGTGTGTGTGTGTGTGTGTGTGGGGGGTGGGGGGGGGGCGGGGTGGGGTGGTGGGTGGAGGGGGGTTCTGGGTTGGGTTGGACCTGGGGTCTGGGTGCTTAAGGGCCGTCAACATAGAGGCCTCCGCCTGCTTATTTTCCTTACTGTCTCCTATTCATCTCCCATTCATCTAATAGGCCAAATATTTAGCTGACAGCTCCATTTGGTTAGAGAGCCCAGAGACCGCTGCCAACGGTCCCATTACCCAGCACTGGGTGGAGGGGAGGAAAGGGAGGGGTGAGAGAGAGCGAGAGAGAGAGAGAGAGAGATAGAGAGAGAGAGAGGGGAGAGAGATAGAGAGATAGATAGAGAGAGAGAGAGGGGAGAAAGGTAGAAAGAGAGGAGAGAGAGGTAGAGAGAGGTAGAGAGGGAGTGGGAGAGAAAGGGAGAGAGCAAGGAGAATGAAATTGAGAGTGAAAACGTAAGACAGTTAAAGCAAAAGAAATAGAGGCAAGGAGAAAGAG
>NC_137928.1:26823227-26828227 GCF_963457725.1 Sprattus sprattus | reverse complement strand
ACACTTTGACATACTCACATGAACACACACACACACACACAGATTCAAGGGAAGAATACCAGGATGTTTATGATTATTTCCTTCTCTTGCTGACATTCTTAGCTAATGGTAAGTCAAATAAAGGCCTTCAAATAAAGACTACTTCAAATATACAAATTCAAGGGGCTTTCAAGTGAGAGATTTATTACTGTTCCCTAAATGATTTACTGATCGCCAGTTCATATAGTAATGCGCCGCATATTGCTGCAATATACCGCTTATTTATTTATGCTATTTTGTGATGCGCAAGATCTTACGAGATCCAGGATCCAGCCCAGCCAAACCGTTCCACTGATGCACTACTGTTGGTGGGTTCAGGAGTGTGGAGGCTGGGCCATGGAGGAGCACTGACTGAGGTGGTCTGGGCTTCGCTAGTGAACTAGCTGTACCTTGTGCGGCTTTATTCCCAAACAAGGAATCAGGGGGTCTTTGATGTTCCTCAGTTTAATTAAAACTATTAGCTGATGCACAATCAGGGTAATCAGCAATCAGTAGACTTGACCTTGTGTTGGGCTCACTGGAACAGTCTGTGTGGTTCTGTGGTTCTGTGTGTGTGTGTGTCTGTGTGTGTGTGTTTGTGTTTATGTGAGTGTGTGTGTGTGTGTGTGTGTGTGTGTGTGTGTGTGTCTGCCCCTCTCTCTCCCACTGTGCTGGTGAAATGGGGCAGTTTGTTGCTGTATGGTCTCGGAGGAGGCGCACGCTGATTACTTATCTCAGATGCCGCTGGAGCTGAGAGTGCTTTCATTAGTGTGATGCATGCTCAATTGTTGATCTTATCACAAACCAGATGTCTCTCTCTCTCTCTTATGCAGCCACACACACACACACACACACACACACACACACACACACACACAAAACACACATGCTCTCCCACCCCCATCCAGAGCTCCCACAGTGACTATTACCTCCGCAGTGAGGCAGAGCAGTGCCCTTCACACACACACACACACACACACACACACACACACACACACACACACACACACACACACACACACACACACACACTTACATACATTCACAGACTAGTCGGTGCCCAATTCCTGAGGGTCTGTTCATTTTTCAAAGAAGCAGATCCCCAAGCAAAGACACACAGTGCTGTAAGTGTGAGTGTGAGGGAGTCTGTGTATCAGTGACTGTGAGGGCGATGACTGACTGACTGAACGGGAGAGTTAAGGATACACAGGAAACGCTATGAGCAAAGGCTAGTGTGTGACTGGATGTGGGAATCGCTGCAGGAGTGACTAAGTGTATGGTGTGAAAGAGTGATTCACGTGGATACGACAGGTCAGTGTTGTTTCGGGAGGGCAGGTGATCAGTCATTGCTGTGAGTGGAAGTGTGAGATGTGTATAGTGAACATCTGATTAGTGAGACAATGGCTATACATGCACAAGCACACACTCCAGACACACACACAAACACACACACACACACACACACACACACACACACACACACACACACACACACACACACACACCCACACACACATGTAAGACTATGAGTAAGGTTAGGAGTCAGAGGAACTTACCCATGTTCTCTGGTCCGGCATGCGGAACTGGAGGGGGAAGAAAAGGAAAAGACCAATCAAGAACAGGAAGCAGGCATCATGAAGTACCTCTGATGGTTGTTGCCCTGATGGCATTCCTGTGATTGATTCACCACCAACAGCCTCTGTCTGGTTCAGACAAAAATTCCTCTACTCAATACCAAAGGCTTTTATTTCAACTCTGGGCAAAAAAAAACTACATTTCCCAGGGTGCACCTGGTCAATGGTGCTACTGTGTGAGGCTGTTGGTGATTTGTGCTGATGGTAATAAAGATGGCAGAGAACGTCTGCTGAGAGGACACCTTGTTAGTGCTTTCGGGAACATGTGGTTACCATCGCGAGTCACACACACACACACAAACACACACACACACACACACACACACACACACACACACACACACACACACACACACACACACACACACACACACACACACACATACAGATACAGGGCTCATAAATCAAAGCACCAGAGCAACTAGTAAAACGCTGGCCTAAGACATCTAGTAAAAAGGCTCTGATGAGTTGTGTGTTTCTGGGAAACGTGGGCTTTTCAGTGGGAAACATGAAAACCATAGGCAGATGTCTTTTACCAGCATATCATATTTTACATATCTTAATTAAGAAACACACACACACACACACACACACACACACACACACACACACACACACACACACACACACACACACACACACACACACACAGACACACACACACACACACACACATACACACACACATACACACACACACATAGCTTTTACATCTGGATTAAATTGTACATCCCTGACAAAACACACTGAGAAGACTGAAAACCATCATCACACAAAGGCTTTCATAATCATGTCCTGTTGAGCATCTATGTATATAGTAAGCATGTATATGTGGCTGGGTGTGCATATGTGTGTGTGTGTCCGTGTGTGTGTGTGTGTGTGTGTGTGTGTGTGTGTGTGTGTGTGTGTGTGTGTGTGTGTGTGTGTGTGTGTGTGTGTGTGTGTGTGTGTGTCTTTGTGTGCATGTGTGTGTGTTTTGTAACGTGTCTATAATTTGGTGTGTAAGTCTGAGGGCCTTAACCTGTGGAGGGGTCTGGTCCCTGCCTGTCTAACCCTGACCCTGAGTGAGACTCAGACCTCTCCTGAGGGCCGCACCTCTGGGTCTGGGGTGACTGTTTGCCCCAGGTTACTTTCAGTCACTTCTCCACACGTATACATAATCCATATGTCTTCAATGAGTTCAAACCAAACAATTGATAATAGAAAAAGCATGATCTTATATTTACATCAGCATTCACGTTTCAGTTGTCTGAGAGGACAAAGAAACCCAGAGTTAATTTTACATGCACTCTCTCTGAACTTCACAATCCCAGTGAAGATACAAAAGGATGGCACCTAATGTCAAAACATTTCTAAAATAAGCTGTGAGATCACTTTTTTCTTATAAACATCTAGAACTACATTGAGCTCACTTTATCAGTCACTTCGCAAAGTCTTCACTTTACTTCACTAGAATCTTGTAGGCCCCTCATGCTAATCTTCACCAGAGGAGCAGTATTTATTTGGCTCATAGATTGGTGCCCTCTGTATTCTTTCTTAGTATCTGTGATCCTTTGACTTTCGACATTTGACTTTCACTAAACGATTTCAGCAGCTAGGCTGGTAGGGTCGTGACAGGAAAGCTGAGGTCATCCCAAAGGGAGTTAAGACAGGAAGCCTGATGGACTCTCTGGGAATAGTGGGAATCTGTTTTTGGAATACTTCTAAGAGTGTGATAGGGAATTTTATAAGACACAGTGGACAGGGAGTTCTGTGGGACGTAATTAAGAGGGAGCAGTGAGGAAGACTCCACTCACCTGAGGGTGGAACAGGAAGCCAGGCGCCGGGCGCATGTACTTGTCCTTCAGCGACTCAAACGGATCGCTCACCTTCCTCTTCTCAACCCTGCTAAAGTGTACACATCTATCAGTTCTTACACGTACACACAGAGCAAAGGCCTCAGACGCACAAACACACACACAAATACATACATACACGCATGTACTGTATACACACACACACGCACATACAATCATGTAGACACATTTAGATGGAGAAGGATTCAGGACTCAGATTCGACAGTACCTGTAAATGGGGTCCATGAAGAAAGGGGTGGGTCTAGCGTGCTGGAGGGAGGAGTCTGCTTTGGGCGGGGCCATCTCTGGCCGCTCCTCTCCTCCAAACACGTGGCTCCTCCTTGTCTCCTCCCCTTTGGCCCGAGTGCGACTGCGGCCGCCCAGACTCAGGTCCAGTGGCTGGTCGGGATTGGCTGCAGTTGGCTGTGGGCGTGGTTCAGGTCTGGAGTGTGTGGGCTCTGCGGTCGCCGGCCGCTCGTCTTTGCGCCTGGCCGTGCTGAGGTCAAAGGGTGACTCCGGGGCAGCTGGGGCGGGGCTTGCCGGGATCAGCGGAGGGTCACGCTCGGGGAACGGCGGACAGACGGAGGAGTTGGCGGCAGAAAATGCTGGGAAGAGGGAGAGGGGAAAGACCGTGGGGTAGGGTAGTGCCCCTCCCCCGGCCCCCGCCATCTTCCTCTCCGCACCGCCGAGCCCCGCCAGGCCGGCTGAGCCAAAGTACTTCTCGGCGATGGAGGCGATGGCCTTGATGGAGTCGCTGACCGCTCCAGAGACGGCCGACCGCTCATCCAGCGGTGGCTGCAGCAGCCCTGCCAGCCCCGCCCCATTGGGCGGAGTCCTCCCGGCGGCCTTGCTCCTCCTGCGCCCCTCCCCGTCCCCATCCCCGTCCCGCTCTCCCTCGCCCTCGCTGTCCGGCTCCGACGCCTCTGAGCTGGTCTCCAGCTCGCTGCCGCTGGGCGTGCTCACGTCGTCCACGTCGTCGCTGCTCTCCGACTGGTCGCTGCCCTTGCTGGCTCCTCCCCCGCTGCCGTTGGAGTGCCTCTTATTGGACGAGGAGGACGTGCCCTCGCGGAGCCCCGCAGACACCTCCTCCCTGCCTCGGCCCTCTTCCTTGCGCTTCGCCGGGTCGCCCTGAGAGCGGTGGGCTGCACTTGGGGACAGCAGGGGGCGCTCTTTCCCATGCGAGGAGGCGTCTGCTGGGGGGCTAAGGAGGCCCAGCCGGTGTTGAGTGTGTGTTAGGGCCTGGTGATGCGACGGCGGGCCGGTGGGGTGCTGAGGGTACAAGCCGGACGCAAACAGTCCCGGAAACCCGAAAGGGAACGATGGCGCTGCAGGGAATGTCAAGCCCGCCCCCGGGTGGTGGTGCCGCCCCCCTCCAAAGTAATCGGCCAACCCGGCACCGGCGTGGCCCAGCAATTGGGGCTTGTCTGGGTGTCCACCCATGGGAAGGGTGCCCCCGAAGAGCCCCCCTATGCCAGCGGAGGGGAAGTGGGCTTTGCCCTCACAGAAGCGGCGG
>NC_137928.1:26818227-26820727 GCF_963457725.1 Sprattus sprattus | reverse complement strand
CACACACACACACACTCCTTTCTGGAAGCCTGGGGAGGAGTGTGTTTTTTACATGGTCATTAGCTGCTGGTTGGTCTGCATATTTCCAACTGATTACTGTAGATGGGATCTACAGAGACGCTCTGTATAAATGTGTGTACGTGTGTACGTGTGTACGTGTGTACGTGTGTACGTGTGTACGTGTGTAGCTGTGTAGGTGTGTGTGTGTGTGTGTGTGTGTGTGTGTGTGTGTGTGTGTGTGTGTGTGTGTGTGGCAGTGTGTACCTGTGTGTGTGTGTGTGTGTGTGTGTGTGTGTGTACGTGTGTCTGTGTGCGTCCCTGTGTGTTTTTGCTTTGGATCACTGAAAAAGAACATGTGGTTGCTATTTGTCTGGAATGGTGTGTGTTTGTCTGTTTGAGTGTGTCTGTGTGTGAGTGTGTTTCTGTGGGCGTTTGTGTGTCTGTCTGATCATGAATGTGTGTGTTTGTATGTGCAAATGTTATTGTTTGTGTCAGTAAAAACAAAAAATAAAGACTAAAGCAATGAATGTTTGAGTGCGAGAGTGTAGGTGTTTGAAGTTCAAAGTTCACAGTCAGTCTGATATAGGGGGAACAGGTGACACATGAAGCTGCAGGTAGACTCTTAGGCTGAGGTCAGAGTGTAAAGTGTAAAGGTCATGACCTGAAAAGCAAGGTCTGAAAACTGGGGTCAGAGAAAGGTAAAGAGGTCATGTGAGGATCACTAAACTGGTCACAGTCAGAGGGGGCGCTAAATGACCAACCATCATGAAAATACAGAATAACACACACAGGCACAGGCGCATACATACAAACCCACACACACACATGCACACACACACACACACAGACACACACACAGACTCAGACAACATTCCTGTACGGAAAACATGTTATTTGTCATGACTTTCCCAAAACTGGCAAATCACCTTGCAAATTACAGGCAGTGTTGGCTCATTGCTTTCACACACAAATATTTATGACATTTAGGACTGCATGTTCGACATTTTCAGACGCCTGACATCAGCAGACATCTCTCAAGTTCAAAAAAATGAAGCCATGCTTTCTTAGTGTGCCAAACGAACATTACAAATATTTCATCATGTAACATATTTGTTAAAATTTCATTTTTACAGAGTAATAATTTGTTTTATACAGTACCATCTCTGTATGCTTTATATAAAAAATGTATGTGTCCTGGGGGGTTAGGTATATGTGTGCGGGGGTGGGGGTGGGGGGTATATGTGTGTGTGTGTGTGCAGGGGGGGTTTACGGTATGTGTGTGCAGAAGGGGGTAAGTGTGTGTATGTGTGTGTGTCTGTGTGTCTGCAGGGGGGGCGGGTTATAAGTGTGTTTGTGTGTGTGGTGGTATATTTGTGTATGTGTGCGCATGTAGCAAAATCTTTTGCATGTCCATATACATGTGTATGTGTGTATCTGTGTGTACGTGTATATGTGTGTATCTGTGTATCTGTGTATTTGTGTATCTGTGTGTATGTGTGTTTGTGTTTTGTTATTGGTTGTGGTCATGCATTTTGTCATTTGTGTAATACTGTGAAATGTACTTTTTGTACAAATGTAATATATTTCTGTTTGTATATTTGTGTGTGTTTGTGTGTGTGTGTGTGTGTGTGTGTGTGTGTGTGTGTGTGTGTGTGTGTGTGTGTGTGTGTGTGTGTGTGTGTGTGTGATTGTGTTTGCCTGTGTATGTTCTTGTGTGTGCCTGAATGTCTGTGGGTGTCTGAGTGTGTGTATTTGTATGTCTGAATGTATGTCTCTATGTGTACAAATGTACTATATCTGTGTATGTGTGTGTGTGTGTGTGTGTGTGTGTGTGTATTTTTGACTGTGTGTACATGTGTGTGTGTTTGACTATGTGTAAGTGTGTGCGTTAGAGCACGGGTGGCAGCGTGCAGACTTACGTTTGGGGGCTGTGAAAGACTTACATGCAAAGGGCTTGACACTGCTGTGGATGTGCTTGTGCTGCTTGAGGCCCGACGACGTGGCGAAGGTCTTGCCGCAGTCGGTGCAGGCATGGGCCCGCGCCCCCACGTGCTGCGAGCGGATGTGCCTCTGCAGGTTGCTGGGGTCCGTAAACACCTGCTGGGGGGGGGGGGAATGGACAGGAGAGGGGGGGTTACGCCACGCCAGTCACTGCCCAAATCAAATCTCACAACGACGTCTATATGCACAGGCACTGTATATACTACCCCCCCCCCCCCCCCCCCCCCGTCTATATGCACAGGTACTGTATTTACTTCCCCCACCCCACCCCCCACCCCCCACGTCTATATGCACAGTTATTGTATTTACTCCCCCCCCCCCCCCCCCCACCCCCCACCCCCCACGTCTATATGCACAGGTATTGTATTTACAAGCACAGAAACACCTATTCTCACGCAAGCCCTAAGTAGTGCTGCTATTTACATAATTAAGTAATTCTGTGTTGAGACTATAGCACATGCCATCGCTGCACATTTCAGGGGGGGCTTTCTCAGTGAAT
>NC_137928.1:26800727-26810727 GCF_963457725.1 Sprattus sprattus | reverse complement strand
TGTGTGTGTGTGTGTGTGAGAGTGAGTCCACACTTGCGCTATCTCTTCACATACCTGATCATGAAGCTGGCAGGTGGTCAGGTTGTGTTGCCGTGGGGATGGGGAGATCTGGATGTGCCTGAGCCAACTTCTGCTGTCCCCGCCGCTGCCCTCCCACTGTCTCACCTGAGACTCCCCATCCAGCTGAGAGAGAGAGAGAGAGAGAGGGAGAGAGAGGGAGAGGAAGAAAGGGAGAGAGAGGGAGAGAGGGAGAGAGAGAGACACTTTGATCAGTATCTCGTCGTGTTACTGTGTCCTCCTCAGCAGATGCCTTACCTCCCACCGTGAAAAAGACCAGAGCACAAACACACACACACACGCACACACACATACACACATACACACATACACACACACACACACACGCAAAGAAATCCACACAACCACAAGTTTCATATGCCTTGTGAACTTATTGTGCACTCAAATGTTGTGTGAGAACAATATTGTTTCCCAAAAGATTTCATCTCAATGTTTTGCCAACTGAATGAAAACCAAACACATGCGAAGTTAATATATGGTCCATTAATTCATAAACAAACATTTCTAGGTTTAATCCATGAGTTTGGGATTTTTCATATGAAATATAAGTCAGATAAAACAATCATTTTTTTGTAAAAAAAAAATAATAATAAAACGCCTAAAAATGTCACATGATACAGTTTTAAAGATCAAACGATAAAAGTATATCTTCGATTTACACGCAATACAATTAATTAACACACTGTTACAAGATTATTTTCTGTGTAATTTGCTTTATATTCATAAATGCTACAAAATAAAATTGTTAAAACATTTAAAATGCTTTAATATCATCATAGGGTATGTAAAGGTGTCGTTAGAGTACAAACGTATATTCTTGCGACACTCTGGTTCATGTTGAAGACCAAGTGTGTGTGTGAAGAGTGTGTTGGTACTTGGCCTCTCAAGAAAGCTTATCTTTTTGTATTGACCGGACAGCAAAAGGGGAGTTCCATTTACCTAACCCCGAAAGAGCGGGCTACAACGCGCAAATACACACAAATTCGAAGCATACGCACACACATCCATATACAGACACACACAAACACACACACTATTTCTGTCCCTTCCATTTATTTTAAAAGGTATGGTTCACACCATTAACTCAGATACACATACTTGATTTGTAGGCGACTTGATTGCGAAATAAGTATATTTATGCACGTTATTATTTGTAATAAATTAAAGGCATATGGCCTCCGAGTCCAACCATAGGACTCACTTTAAAGACTGTGGGTATTAAGCGTAGGCTAGGCAACAATATTGCAAAATCTTTCAAACAATGGCGATTTTAAAATGATCTTTAAATAAAGATGTATTTTTCATTATAATCAGTGGCTCTTTAGGCAATCAACTCAATGTGAAAATAAAAAATATAAACAGCCTAAATTACAATTGCGCAATAAATGACTGTATCCGTTGCATAAACACTTAAAACCAGATATAAATAATGTCCAAATATAACGAAAACATATTGACATATAATTTGGGATTTAAGACTATTAAGACATTAGCGTTGATGTAATTTTCATAGCGGTCGAATAAATTATTTAAGAGAGAACATTAATCATTTTTCTAGAAGCACTGCTTTTGCAGTCATGACTGGGATTTATTTAAAATGTGAATGTGAATTTCTCTTGGCTGTAAAAACTGTTTGTCAATTTTATAAACGGTGAAAGACAATGGCATTGACCCAGGAAGCAGTTGTTGATAAGTCTCAATTCAAACCCAACACAAACATCATCCAACAACAGTAGCAAATAGAAATCCAACCTCTCTCGCAGAAAAAAATCTTAGCGGAACTCGCAGCTGACTGCGATCCTAGCAGAAAAAACTACTGCTCTTCTTTTTGATTGCACTATTTTGAGTTCAGAGGTGAGAGATGGATCGACTATTATTCTATCATTAAGTGGGAGTAGGCTAAATTATAAACTAGTCCAGGTTTATGCTAATGGAAACAAAAATATATCAACTAAATCGGACGCACACAGGTTACTAGGCTACTTACCGATACAGTTCGAGGAAACTTCGGGGATAAAAAAACACCTCTTTTGAAAAAAGAAACGTGTCTAAATTCACGAAATATCTAAATAAAAGTCCAATGTCGCTGACGAATGATGGATTAAAATCTCTTCAAGTGCAAATCTGAACGTTCCGTGTAAACCATGCATGCGAAACAGATACGTAGTTTTGTTTTGAGCTCAGATTGTCCCGTCACTCGGTAAATCTCATCGGAGAATCCTAGGGGTTTTAGGATTTCAACATCAGTCTTTTTTCCTTTCCCCTTTCCGCTTAAGTCTGCTCCAACACACCACGTTCTCCTTGCTCACTCGCGGTGATTGTCAGTCCGGTGCTGTTTGCGCTTAATCCCCCTGGCACGTTCAACTTTGTCCAACTTCAGCCCCCCGAGAGCCCTGCTAGCAGACAGCCGGTTCGTCCGCGAGCTTCTCGGCAGGGTGAAGCTTCCCCCTCCCTTCTCCTCCCCTCCTTTCACCGACTGTCTCGCACTCCCAGGTGTCCGTCCGGCCGGCTGCTGCGTCTGCGTCTCACTAGCGAGCGGATTAAAAAAAAGTTTTCCTCCTTTTTCGCTTCTTTTACGTCTTCTCTTTCTTTGATTCCTTTCACTCAGATTCCACAGACAATGAGTGACAGTGCAATAGTGAATGGAAATCAAGGAGAGAGAGGGACACAGAGAGAGAGAGAGAGAGAGAGAGCAGGAGAGAGGAAGAGATAAAAGGATCGCCCACTTTAGTCTGTGCGTCCCCCCAGCGCTGGTGATGTGTGCGTGTGTGTCTCGCGGAGTGTCTGTCTCGTTAAAGGAGGGTCCTCGACTTTGCCTGTCCGATGCGGGCTGTCATGGTGCGCACTATCTCATCTGTCTGCGCTCGGAAGTTGGCCGACGCGCCCCTGACAGCATCTCGGTATAGGAGAGACAGGGTCAAGACGAGGTCGGGACAGGGACCATTGGGCTGCTGCAAAAGCAGCACCCTGCCCCAAATGTCCTGCGACTTTAATGAAACCATCTTACAACCCTGCAATTAAGAGCCTTTTTTCGCACAATTTCTTCCCTCGTGAAGAGAGGAGAAAGTGATAATAACGAGGAAACGAGTGGTTCGAGCCTGCTTATTTAATATTTCTGCAGAATCGTGGACAGTAAAGAAAGACAATAAAGTCTGTTTCGTAAGATTTGTTTTGTGTGTGCATAAATGCCATCTCTCAGAAATGTGATTTTAAACGGTTTTGTCCCTTTCCCCCTTCAATTGTGTTACACCTGCGCCTTACCACAGCGCATGGGGGCCTCCCTACCCCGCGAGCCCGCTGTGCACCTCAGGCCATGGGACACAGGTGAATCAAAACAAATTGTCAATCAACGTCACCCCCCCCCCCCCCCCCACCACCACCACCACCACCACACATAAACCACTGACAAGCAAGTTATGGACTACCCTCAAGAAGGCCAAGCACTCCGTACAATCTAGCAGGACACCTTTAATAAGCCTCCTTTATACTCCTTTATATTATCCTTTAACTTTAAATTTATATTATCAAAATAGACTCAATCATTTTCACGTTATTAGTTAGCATAGTTTCACAGTAGGACAGCCTCATAAAGATAAATTCACCAAACTGATTAATTAGGGGCTTTGACCAAATCACAAAAAAAATGAATTCCGGGGCAGCGATAAGGTTCCATTAACCCAATCTCCTCGTCATGCACAGCCTTTTTCATTTGGGGTCACCCGCCCTGTCAGCGCCGGGCCTAATGCCGGGATGATGATGAATCAGGGCCTCGCGCCCCTGTTATCTGTGACATTGAACCTCGGGTTGAGATAACGGCCATTGTTTCCCGCTCCCGCCAGGGCCGCAGAAGCAAGGTGGGGCAGGAAAAATCGCGTGTAAATAAGTCGGACCTTGCCACGCATTCCCATACCCCCGCGAGCCCTGAGAAAGCGAGTGAAGAGTCCCCCCTCGCTCCGTCGGCCATCGATTTCCTGCCACCGCGCAACTCCTCCATTGTTGGAAGCCTTTTTAATTTAGCCATAAATTGGGAAAGCTCGAGCTATGAGCTGTTCTATTTTCTGGCTGTCAGGATGAGGGATTTGTTTTATGATGCATTGTGTATTAAATACGAGTAATCTGGGAAAGTGATTGCTTGGCCTGGACGGGGTCTGATCGTGGAGTCTGATAGAGGTGGCTCACTCCGATGTCTCCCTCAAAAGGAGGAAACGGCCGGGATTATAAACAAATTGGGGTGCGAGTGTCTTTGTCCCAGCGCCGGGCCAAAACAGGGTAGAAGACGAGGAACCTTGCGCGCTGTCTGCTGGACTCACTGCCTTGCTCTCTCTGTTCACAGAGTTGTACACCGAAATACCATAGCCTTTCACCCACAGTAATACGCAGTTCACATGACACTCGGGAGGTGGCGTTGTGAGCTGTCTATAACACGCTCCGAAGAGAAACTGTCATATGTAGAGTGGCGTGCTGCTGCAGCAGCCGTTGCCTATAGTTGCATGTTTGATCGCGTTGTTTAGTCCCCGACAGGGATTGAGGCGAGGCGGGGAGAGTTAATTCTCCCGATTCGCGGTTATTTACTCCTGTTGGCGGACCTAATTATTTACATACGGAGTGAATTCCCGAGCCCAGGACCCCCTCGGTCTGCTGTGCGCAACGCATCAGTCAAGCGGGGAGACGCAGGGGTATTGAGACGCGAGGGCCATTTCTTTTCACGGCCCAAGGAATTGCAGCACACCGCGCCATCTACATTAAGGCGTCAAATTTGCTAGATGGAACATCAAGGATTCAGCCCTATTTCATTTTGAATAGAATATCACAACGACCCATATATATACCACCTGAACGAAGAGCCAACAAAGACACCGAGCCATGAAAAAGAATCGAAATGGAAATCCCCCCCCCCCCCCCCCCCCCTATATGTTTAGGATACCTTCCTGAAAACTATTTATTATTTATTAACTATTTGCCGAAACTGCACTGTGAACGTTTAGTCTAACATGCTAAGAGAGTAGATTAGATTAAAAGATCACAGACTCCCGTTTTCAGTTGGGTTAAAACCTTTTATTTAATGCCGTGTAATGGCTGTTTATCAACACATTAGGACGGCTTTCGGGGAGCTGTAGGACATTTACGTCTCCACCCCTTTTCTCCTCCCCTCTCGCTTTTCTTCCCAGTTCATTTCAAACACACACCTTTTCTGGGTGATTTTTGATGGCTCTTTAAATCAACTGCTTCCGGAGAGTGTTTTCATACACCAGCTTTTAAGTGCTCTCAAATTCCTTGCGGGATTTCATGCGACTGTTGTTTGTATAAGTAGCCTACCCTGTTTCAAACGATTTCATCCTCTGTGCAAAAAAAGTCAAGCAAGTGTCGGTGGTCGATTTAAACATTTGCACTACTTTATTTGTGGCTGAAATTTCTCGTTGTACTTTTTATTTTATTATTTGTCTTTGTGGGAGACTTTACTGAACCCATTGCCACTTGTATGTAGAGTTCAAACAGCTTTCTTCGTCTGTCTGTTTTTTTCACCTTCACGTAGCCAACTATGCCCCTGCTCCTGTAAACAGCGCTTCGGTTGTGTCTTTCCAAAGGTGTAACAGTTTGATATGTTTATTTACAGTCAGCCCATAAGTGGTTTAGTAAAGGAAGGGGAGAGAAAGAGAGGGTATCCGACTCTTGCACGCCCATGAAAATAACACGGAGGGGGAATCCCACATGAGCGAGGACTGACGCCGGGATGGAGCTGGTCCCCCGCGGCCTCGGGCCGGCCCCAGAGTCGCTGTTTTAATGGAAAGCCTGTGTACCAGGTGCATTCCAGCACATCCTTACGGGGATTGGCGTGGAGGGGCGGGTGTGTGGAGCCAAGCATAAAGAAAACATCGCTGCCAAATCCACATGAAATAGTTCAACCATTCATTCAGTGGAGGACCTCCTACTGACAAAGGCGAAAAGCAGCATTATCGCCACAGCCCGGGGACTTTAGGATTGGGGCTCTTCAGCCAAATGGCCGGGGGTCTTGGTATTTATAATATGATGGTGATTTTTTTTCAAACACTATTAATATATTTGATATATATATATTTACAATCTAACAGAAATGGAACTCGACACACCCTTTATAAACTATGCTGAGACTTTAATTTCATATTTTGCTCGTTTAATTTAATAGATGACATAGGAATACACACCTTTCTTTAATGCCCAACCACTGGTTTAAAGACACATAACAGATTGACCTCAGTTGTTTCAAACTGCATTCACTGAAACAGTGCATTAAGACAATAGGCTGGCTCCGTAGAAAGTGTTAAGCGAATTTAATTTAGAAATAAATGTATACTATATATGCAATATATTTCATGCAGGGGTTGTTTTATGGATAACGAATTGTCCATAGCATGGTTTAAAAAAAATAAAAACGTTTTTTTTTTTTTTTTTAAATCCTGAAATGGAAATATGAAACATTAAGAAATACGTTTATTCCACTCCATGCTGTTTTGTATTTCTATTCAGTGCCTGTGCGTGAGCCTATGTGTGTGTGTGTGTGCCCTTGTGTGTGTGACCAGCAGGGAAAAAAAAAGAAAACAAAACTGATACACAACTCCTCACTTCGGCCACTGTATACCCCTCATAAAAACACTGAAAACTTGGGCAGTCTCTCTCTCTCTCTCTCTCTCTCTCTCTCTCTCTCTCTCTCTCTCTCTCTCTCTCTCTCTCTCTCTCTCTCTCTCTCTCTGCACGCTCACCCAGCGCTCTCTTCTCGGACCAATTATCATTAAAAGCGCAGAGAGGAAATGAAAAAGGAAAAATGTAAATAAGAAATTTCCTTGGGTCTGGAAGTAGGCCCGTAGCGCGCGCGTGTTAATCTCCACCTCGGTAATTTGGTTCTCCGAGAGAGGACAGCATCCCCGCTGCTGCCGCCCCGCGCGCCATAAATCACCGTTTTATGTGGACGGGGTCAGTACTCTCGCCTCCCTCCGCACCGCGTCGAGCCCCCGCCCTTCTGCACGCTCACGAGGCGCGTGCACACAGCGTATTTACCCCTTCAGCCCGAGGGCTGCCTTGTCCAGCCTGCACAACCTTAATTATTGTAGATTATTTTCGCGCGCAAGGGTCAGACAGCCCAAAAGAAAAAGTGAGAGTTGGAGAGAGAGAAGCGTGGAGGGTGAATTAGTACCCCATCATTTCGCCACTGTCTACTCCATCTCAGCCCCCCCACCTCCCCACCTCACACACACACACCCATACGTCGGGCTGGAGGGCATACCGGAGAGGCGAGGGGCCCATGTTTCATCCCGACACCGCGGCTCTGCTCTCATATACCGGGTTAGGGGGATAGGGGGCAGGGCTGGGGTGGGGTGCGACGGCCTCCAGAAAGTTAAATGGAGATGACAGAAGTCCAAAACTAAAAACACACAAACTTTGACTGAATGGCAATATCTGTGTGGGGAGATGGCAACAATGTGTTGCTTCCAGCAGAATCCACACATAATGTTTTGATAACATACGAATCCATTGGAAACGCTATAGAGGTTAATACAAACAACAACTATTTATAACAATGATGACAACAATGCCATGCTTGGTATGCATCACTTTGATGCAGTACTGGAATGCGTGCATCAGCACACACACAGACACACACACACACACACACGTTATTCTAAAATGTTTCTGGTGGCTGGAGTGTAGCAAAAGAATAGCGCAGAAATGTTTTCAAAGTCAACAATTAAACTGAGGATTTATGCTGCTATGAAATCCAGCGCGCAGGGATGTGAACCGCACGCTGATCGCGCTGGCAGCTCGCGCCCTCCCGGAGGTGTAAATGAGATAGTCTGTGTTGCCTGGCTCACGTGAAGTTAATTGCTTTGACAGCGGGAATGACAGAACGTGACTCGGCCCCACTAACACACGTTCTCCTTAAAAACAGAACCGGTAGTCTACGGGACAATGCGCCATTCAAAACCTAGAGGATTCTGTGTGTGTGTGTGTGTGTGTGTGTGTGTGTGTGTGTGTGTGTGTGTGTGTGAGAGAGAGAGAGAGAGAGAGAGAGAGAGAATGCATGTATGTGTGTGTGTGTGTGTGTGTGTGTGTGTGTGTGTGTGTGTGTGTCAAGCGAACAGACTGAAAAACATAGGTGGGGAAGTGGAGATATTATTCACGCCTGGGAGCTTTGGTTGAAAAGTCCTTCCCGACGTGTGGCCCCTCGTGTGGCCCCTCAACTCCAGGGCTCTGGCAGGCCGAGGAATGCGAGTCCGAAGACGAGGAGGGGGGGGGGTCAGCGCAGTGAGGCAGTGGGCCCTCAGACTGTGGTAATCACGGATACTTCCTCTTCGGAGTCCACACACACACAGGCCACACTGTATGCGGACCGCGGGGTGCGATAAAGCGCGCACCGGTGTCAGAGGTGCCGTTTTTAAAACATAAATTAAGCGGCCACGCTCGGGGGATGGGCGAAGAGTTCGCCCATGCGCCGCGGGATGGACTGGAAACTTCAACAAGCGGCCCCTGACACACACACACACACACACACAGAAAGAGGGAGAGAGAGAAAAAGAGAGAGAGACTGACACACACATGTAGCCCCACCATCTCCTACTCCACACACATTTAACACACTGCCCTTCCAACCTCATCTCTGTACGGTTGGAGGGGTGGCAATTAAAAGCATGTTGGTGGACGCTGCAGGGAGAACAAATTGCTTCTGAAACGCTTGTAGATATCATCTTTAAAAGAGTGTTTTAATGTCAGAGGGACCTGGCGGTGACGGGTGCAGTATCTGAGGCGCAGGCGTCGCACATTCATTACCTTTATTGAGCTGTCTGAGCGCGTTTGAAGAGGCGCTCACTCGAGACGGAGGCAGCGAGCCTTTCATTGACTGTGTCGAATTGAAAGGCTAATATTTAATATTTGACAGAGATATCTGTTGGGGGGCACCGCTGCAACAGAGCACCACTAAAATGAAACATTGGCAGGCGCACCTACTCATGCA
Organism: Sprattus sprattus; assembly: GCF_963457725.1. Lineage (NCBI taxonomy): Eukaryota > Metazoa > Chordata > Actinopteri > Clupeiformes > Clupeidae > Sprattus > Sprattus sprattus. The sequence continues at coordinate 26,801,666 of NC_137928.1, read as the reverse complement.
CGGGTATTATTGCCTGTTATTACACGGCTCTTCTTAATGCTGTAGAATGCTCCATTCACTTGAATGGGGCTTCCCAACGTTCTGCGGTCAACTATTTTCCGATAACTGACCGTTGCTATGGACTTAATGACCGCTGTCAAGGAAAGTGGCCTTTTTGCCTCTAATTCACGTCTTTCGTAGCACTCCGCAAGTAGTACGATAACTTATCAATGGAGTTTCAGCGGACGGTTGAGCAGCTGTGTTCTAAAGAATGTTCAACTGTCTTTGAAGTTCAACGTCTTTGGCGAACTATTTCTCTCCTTTTAAACACTACGTATAGTAACAAATGCATTGTAAAAAGACACACGGTGTTAAGTAATTTGTTTGTTTTAGTTGTAACCGTATAATAAGCGGGATAATGTATAGAACGCCGGTCATTGTCGGGAAAATAAGCCCCTTCAGGGTGAACCAACACCCCTCCGCTTTCGCGTCGGGGTGCTGTTCGCCCTGTCGGGGCTTATTTTCCCGACAATGACCTGCGTTCTATACATTATCCCTTACGTGTGTGTGGGCGCAGCGGTTCATAATCAAGCCCACTTAATTTATGTGAGGCCTGCAATCATCACCAGCACCATAATTCCTACTCAACCTCACCGGCAGTCCTCCATATTGTCTTGACCTGTTGCTTTTATCAATAAAAAGTGACTAATTCTTTACTCTAGGCACACCGGTTATTAAATCTCACGGCTATATAATTTAATGATTCAAAATGCCGTTAATATAGGTGATATTTTCAATAAGGTGATGTCATTCAGTGTGCAGTGGTCATATGAAAGACCTCCGCCCTTGCCGCTAATCAGCCCGTGACTGAGCAGGTGTGTGGACACATGTGGTGGTTTAGTGTACACACAGACACACACACACACGGGTTCCTCACGGGCACAAGGAGAAAACTCCGCA